>NW_016690228.1:4105025-4138099 GCF_001604755.1 Lepidothrix coronata | reverse complement strand
GTTGCATTCATGGTAATGCATTCATGGTAAGATTACAGTGATCCATTGTGCCTTGCTTTCAGTTTTCTAGCATCTTTCACTGAAATCCTGTATTAATACTGGTAAAGTGAATTTGAAAACACTGACATCTATCTATATGAGGTGATTGTTGCTCCTGTTCTCTTTGAGGAAGTAACTAGTACCCAAAAGTTGCCCAGTAAAACAAGTCTATGGAAATCTTTATAAAAGCCAAAAAGGGGAATATTTGATGGTGTTTATTGTGCTGCAATCACTGAAGTACAGCAAAAAGGGTAGAGGTTGCAATATATCTTCCTGGGTGTCAAAAGGATGTCTTTGTGTTGCAAAGAAGATAGGATGAGCTAGTTTTTTCCTCTCTCTAGTTCAAGTAACTGCCCTTTTCCCTTGAGACTCTTTCTACCAGGATTGCCAGTTTTTCTTGAGGATATTTAGAGTAGAGGTTCAGGAAGCTGATTGCTGGTGTGGTGGCTCCACTGCACTAAAGGTCATTGCCCAAATACCTTCTTCAGTTTCTTTCTTGCAGTGATCTGCAGAATGCTGCTGCAGGCTCCTTCGCCTCTGCCTTTGCCACCCTTGTCCTCTGCCCCACAGAGCTGGTGAAGTGCCGGCTACAGGCCATGTATGAAATGCAGTTGTCAGGAAAGATAATCCAGGGACACAAGTAAGTATACACCCTGCCCAGTATCTCTGAAACCATTTTATGTGTATTATTACTTCAAATTCTGTATTGGCTCAGTGTCACATTTGTAGTTCCTTGCTAATCAGAGCAGAGTTGTGGCTGGAAGGGTCACAGCCTGCAGGCCTTTTGGGTACTAGTAAAGCTGGATGCCAGTGAAGGGCTCCTAGCAGAATCTTGTTCTAAGTCTTACTTTAATTCTGGTGTTTACACAATAGGTCTAGCCCTTAATTGTCACTGCAGTTGCCTTTGTTCTGTAACCTCTCATTATCTGACTATTAAGCATCACTAACTGGATCAACCTCTCTATCAGTACAGTTTGGTCAGTAGTGAAGGGTGTTATTCAAAAGGATGGCCCCCTTGGATTTTACCGTGGCCTGTCAAGCACTTTGCTGCGGGAAGTCCCAGGCTATTTCTTCTTCTTTGGAGGGTATGAACTGAGCCGGACATTCTTTGCCTCTGGGAGATCAAAAGATGATTTAGGTATGGTGACTCTTTTTCCAGGTGCGTTTTAGCATGTTGTTATGGGGGACATAAGGGAGGGCTTATCTTCCATGAAGATACACTAACGATGCACAGCAGCTGTACAATACATGTAAAATGAAGGAAACTGGGAATAGTAAATATGGAGGTCTGCATTTTGTGTATATATTGTAATGAATTATTGAAGTGACTGCTTTCTAATGAAGCAGGATGTATTACAAATGGAAAATGAAAACAGTGAGCTAACAGTACAAAACTGCTGAAATATCTGACCATACAGTGTAACACAACTCTGAACTATTTCATTTCAGCAGCCATTTAGAGTGATTTTGAAGTATTCATCTGTATTCTCTTGAACAGCATGCTCAAGTGTATGCTGAAATGTATGCTGACCATTAGATGTAATTATAATGATAGTAAGAGAACACTGAGATTGAAAATTAGACATGAAAAAAATGTGGCAATGCCAGAATAAAGATTGCCTCTGTCCTGTTGAAAGACTGAACAGTAATACTTTGTCTTGCTGGGAGTCAGGATTTCAGCTGCATGCATTCTGGACTGGTTTGTTACAAAATGTTTATAAACATCTGATCTGAAATACAAAATCAGGGTGCATCATAAAAAAATGACTGATCACAAAATAACTCACTCTATTGTACCAAAGAAATCTCTGTATAGGTGATTAGTAACACTATATGACATAACTCTAAACCATTTCACAATTAGCCTTGGAAAGTGGTTACAAGTGTTAAAGCAGTAAATTTGTTAATACAGACAAGACAGAATTCTGAGTTATGGTTTTTTAGCATGGCAAATAATCTAAGAGGCACTCTTTATAACCTTTGAGTGTCTAGTTAAACTTGTAATTTACCAGTGACTTAAAATTAACTTAAAGGCTTGGGAGGGAGAAGAAACTGCTCTTTTGTCATAAGCAGGTTGCTCTGTTCTCTTTGACTTTTGTAGATGAAGTAATGTTGTATTTGTGCCGGTGAATATTGTGGTGTGTATAAAAGGTTATTTGTTAATTTTAGGTCCTGTTCCTTTGCTACTAAGTGGAGGTTTTGGAGGCAGCTGTCTGTGGATTTCTGTGTATCCTGTGGACTGTGTCAAATCCAGAATTCAGGTTCTTTCAATGGCTGGAAAACAGGCAGGCTTTATGGGAACATTTGTAACTGTTGTGAGAACTGAAGGTAAGTATGCAAGCAGAACACTGAATTTTATAGGGCTACAGACTGAAATCTATCTCTTTAACACTTGAAATTGCATAAGAAATCTAGTCCAGTGACAATGTGTTAGAGATAGACAATAACTCTTTCTAGCAAACACAAATATTAATGCTTCATCTAGTCTGGAAAGCTTGGAATCTAGGAATTGAGACCTACTGCATCTGCCCTGCTTCTTGGTTTAGGAGACTATTCACTTAAAGCTAACAAAAGCTCAGGAGGTATTAAAAGTAGATAAAGGAATGAGGTCCATTACCTATGACCAAACCTAGGTTACATGAAGATTGAAGGAACTGGGTAAGTTCCATGCAGAATTTTTCTTCACCTCTAGAAGTTAATATATGGCTGATCATTGATTTATCAAACAGCCCTGTCCAGCCTGGCATGGAGACATCTACCTCAGCATCTCATCTGTGGAAAAGGCCTGGGTCAGGCATTTTGGAAGATGGTCTAAGAACGTACATGGCAGCAAATATGAATCCTGGCCCCAGTGCTAGGGAAGATACTCCTCAGAACTTAAATTTTACTTGGGGCACAGCTCCAACATAGTCCTGCTGTTTTTTCTGTCTCCTTGCCAGCTGTGGTATATCTGCTGTGAAGTGTATCTCAGGTGACCAAGACCCTGTCATACCTGAAATAAGCTTCTAACATAAGCACTTACATGGCTAAACTCGTGTTACAATGCTAGATACTCCTATATCAATATCCAGTAACAGTGTTAGCAGCTACACCACTGAGTTCAGGTCTGTGTTCATGCTCCTCTAAGCAGAAGCTTGCTTCAGTATCCCTCAAAGGTGGTTGATGCAGACAGCCAATGTATTAAATGACTAACTGGCTCTGATTTCATTTCCAGGTGTACTTGCCTTGTATTCTGGACTAACACCAACTATGATCCGTGCGTTCGTGGCCAACGGGGCACTGTTCCTTGCCTATGAGTACAGCCGGAAACTTATGATGAAACAAATAGATTCTTATTGATACCTTCCAGCAGATAAAGAACAAACAATTATTATAAATAAATGATCAAAAATATGTAGATCACATGATGGTCTGAGGAGGGCCAAATCAGTGACCTAATTTTAGGAACTCAACTCCAGTCTAGGATTTGTAATCTTTCAAAATCAGGTGATTTTATAGAGCTGTGTACATACTGCCTGAATTGCACAAGCAGAACTATCTCCATCTTGCAGATTCTGCACTAGGTACATTGCATGTCATAAATGTATTTCCTGACCTGTAATGGTGCTAAAAAGACTTATTAACCTGTGGGGTTTAATGTAACATGAGACAGTAGGCTATGATTTGCCTACAGCAAAGCACTGGTTTTACATCTCTGCTGTCAGTGACCTTTACCAGTTGTTGCTGGTGTGTGACTCAAAAATAACATCAGTCTTGTCTAATCATGCTGATTATGGATGACTTGGACATAAACCTCAACTAGACCACTGTCCTTCTCCAGCTCCCAGCTGCTCTGTGACTTGCCAAGGTCTTGGCAGATGGTGTCTGACTTACATACTCTGTCCTACTGAATGGGCTTATAAAAGTAGGAAGTGTTCACCCCCTACTACCTTGTACAAATGATATGCATGCATTTTTGGTAAAAGAAACCCAGTAACAATGATAAGGAATCTATGCAGCATTTTATTGTTTTCTAAATCCTTTCAAGAAGTGGTAGAATATGCTAAGCACTGCTTAACATAAGGGACAGTGCTGGAAATAGCTGCTGGCTCTGAGCACAGAATTGTAAGTTTGTGCAGGCTCCTGTTTGGGCCGCCTTGTCATGAACGAGTCCATGTGCTGGAAGGACAGGAAGCTGAAGAGGAGCAGAGAGCTAGAACTGTTCTTAAAGACACCTGACACTATGGTCTCTGGTATAGCACACTCTTACTTGGGCTGAGTCCTGCCCCTTGCTGTGCCTCTTCAGCACATATGAGTGGAAAAAGCTCATATGACTGGATAGCTTGTATCACCTTCAGGCCTGGAGGGCATGCCTGCTTAGTCATGTTCCTTGATTAACTGTGTACTTAGTGTTACCCAAAATAATGCAGTGACACCTATTTCCAGATGCCGCTTTTGTTCTTGAGGTAGACCATTCTTTGTACAAGCATGCTCTACCTTGTAAGAAGCAGCTACTGTCTTATCCTGGAATAAGTCCAAGCAGGTCTCAGGTCAGCACAAGCTTGGGCCTGGAGTTGTACAGCGATGCTGTGTGCTGTTAGTGCAGCCCAGCAGTGGTGGGGGAGGGGGCACAGACAGAGCCCTTTGACTCTCTGATAGCATCACAGCTACACGGAGAGTAGCAGCTTCTCACAGCAACCACCTTTGTTAGAGCTGGAACAGCCTCATTTTGCGTGTTACAGCTTCCCTTTCAGATCCCAGAAACAGGAAGAAGCTTTAAGCATAGATGAAATCATCTCAATACCTGCTGCCTCTTGCAGTGGAGCCAGGGTGCACCTAAGCTGGCTAATTTCTTACATTGTCACAGCCTCTGATGGAAAATGGTTGCTGCAGTTCCACAAACTCTTCTTGCTCCTCCAGCTTTCAAGTGCAGAAGGAACAAGTCATCTCCCTTTCATATACCATCAGAAAAGGCAGTTAAAGCAGGGCATGGCTGAAGAATCTTCAGTGTCTATTGCACCACTTTACCTTGATTGACTAATACACTAGGAGCAGCAATACTCTGGAGTGCCAGTACTTTAAAGGGAATTTATACCAAATGTTTAAATAATTCAGGTAGGAGGGTGAGACTTTAAGAGTTGTTAGACTTCTCCTTTTCAAAGTTGTCTAGCTAAGAGAAATAGTATATTTGTACATGGTTCTAATAGTTACAAAAAGGTGAGGACTGACTCCACATCAGTGGAATACTTCAATCTATTTCTTAGATTTGTCTTTGCTTTCATTTTTTAAAGCTCATGGTTGCAGTTTTTAATATAGCAGTTGAAGCTTCAAGAGAAGCAGGATATTTAAAACTGAACCTACAGCAAGAAGCTGGTGACATTTTTGAGAGTTTACCTTCTGAAGTTGATGTAAGCAGGAATTTTTCCATTCACAGCTGCTTAAGCTGTACATGTGTATCAGTTGTTCAGCTAAGAACTTCATAATGGTATAGGAATTCATGGGAATAAAGTTTCATTTGATTTACTGAGTACCTGATGATTGTTTATGCAACACCATTTAACAAGCTTATCTAGCTGAGAAACAGAGATTGGAGTCAACATCACCACCTCTCTAGAATTAAAGGAAAAGACTTTTTACAACCAATGAATGTATAAAGCCCTCAAAACCAAAGGGAAAGTGGCAGCTAGAGCAAGGTGCTATGAAACAACTGCTAATTTTATATCTTCTACTATGGAAAATGAAGCCCATGGTTCAGCACTTGGCCTGTTGCTTCATTAGTACCAAAGACAGTTCTAGCATTAAGGTTCACCTCAACTTCTAAGTTTTTACATACCATGATATAGGCTATAAGGTTTCCATCAGAAGAATACCAGGAGTCAGCATAAGTCACAAATTCACATATGTAAGGGATGAGTATCCACTACCCTGAACCCAGTGAAGGTCAGTGCAACAGGGAATGCAGGACCTGTTGTTACCATCTCCTGAGCAGTGGTGCTTGGATAGCCCAAGAGAAATGTAGTATATCCCTTAAACAGCTATTTTGTTTCTCATTCTTGCTTACGCAATAGTTTTTACTTAACTGCATGTGCTTCAGCTAGAAAAATCTGACTTACTGTTACAGCCTTTGCTGCTGCTACCTGAGAAAACAGGCTTACTCCATAAGCAGGAAGAGGCGTCACCTTAATTGCCCTGCCAACTGCTAGAAAGGGCATCAGCTAGTAGAAAGGGCATCCTAGGACAGCAGTATCCAATTGCCTGAGCTAAGCCAAAATGAACTTGGTCATCAGCCACTTCTAGCTGTAATAAAAGGGCGTCCTCTTCCAGCTCCAAGCACATTCCTAGGGACACTGAGACCTTACATGCCTGCTTGCCCTGTTGCCCTCTAGTGCTGCAGCTGGGATCTCACAACTGCGTAACTGGGTATTTCTTCCTTTTCTCAAGCCAGAGATGCAGGAGTTGTATTAACCTTGCCAGCACCACTTAACCTTGAGGGGCAATTAACTCCAGAGCAACACCACAGATTGGGGAACAGCATTGCAGAAGTTGAACATGAGCCAGCACACCCTTGCAGCAAAGACTAGGCTGCTAGAGCTAGCTCTGGAGCCAGCAGGTAAGGCAGTTATGACAATCTGCTCATACCTCTCACATCAGTCAGAGCAGACACAATGCCACATCCAATTTCTTGTTCTCCAGTACAAGAAAGGCTGTGACAGACTACAGCAAGTTAAGCAGAGGGCAGTGAGAACAGATGGTGGAGAAAACAGTTTGTTCACCCATAATAAAAGGCTGAAGAGTCTACAGTTACCGCATTCATGGGAGGGGATAGAGCCAGGCTCTTTGCAGAGGCTTACAGGGCAGGACAAGATGCAACAGGTACAACTCAGAATCAGGGAAATTCCAACCAGGAACGAACAGTATTTACAAGATTAAGTACTGTGTGAAAAATGCTATCTGTGGAGATACATAGAACTAGACTAGATTGGGTGATCCAGCTCTATCTGGGCCTGTTTTACACAGGAGCTTGGACTACATGTACTTAAGTGACCCAGGCTCACTCTATCCTGCACCTAGGCCTGCAAACAAGTGATGGGACTCTGTTGGTCATTCAAAACAGGCTTTAGCCTCCACACTTGAAGTACAGTGCTGATAGAAGCAGCTTCCAAGAGCCCGGCTCCTAAGTCCTAGATAATTACACAATAGGAAAAGTTCAGTCCACACGAGTACTTCATACCACTATCCCCAAGTGAGCACATGGAAGGTATGTGACCTCTGCTTACCCCATTAACTGTAAAGCTACATCACTTCCCTTCCACTCTTGGTTCCTAACAATTTAAAGACTAAGGAAGCAACAGAATCAAGAAGCTAACACCTGAACATATTTCACGTTGAGGAAGATATAGTCTCCATAGAAAAGCTGCACTGCTGAGAACATTTGAAAGCAGAATAAGTCTCCTGGAAGTTGTGAATTACAGGTCTTAGTACAGCTCAAGAGGGGTCAGTGAGCATTTGCACTATTAGCTCAAATGGGCAGGTGCATAGATCAAACCCACCACATGCAGATATTAAGGCAAGCCTCACTAAGTGATCCCAGGCAGCTGTCATGCTCCTGAGCTGATGAGACACAAACTTAAGTCTTAGTGCATGTGGCCATTGCAGCCCTTTGTGGGGAGGTACAGCAGTAGAAAAGCAGCTGTGCAGTCTCCAACCCCCACAGGCAGCTCCCAGGACACACGTTGCTCAAACCCCTACACCAATGACTCCTGATGAAGAGCAGTTTAATACCAAGGCTTCTACTCAAGCAGCAGTAATCTGACATAGGAAGACTAATATTTCTCCCTCAAAATTCCCATATTCTACTGATCTGTGGAAAACCCTGGTGCTGAGGGAGATGTGTCAGATTTTTTCAGTCTCATGCAGATTGCTGGTCTTCACCCACCCTTGGGTTAATGATATTGCTTAAAGACCAGCAATTAGCTTAGATTACTAAAACAGGAATTACCTGTATGCAGAGATACCTAAACTCCTAAGGATGATGTGACAGTTAGCTGATACTAAATAACTCTTCAGAGTATTATTTTCCTGCACAACAGAACTTCATGTAACTTTATTTGAGAAGTTGTATCTACACAGATATACATTAAGTACATGAAAATTAGACTGCATCACTTTATACTGAAACAGCAAGACATTCTCCAGGAGTTTTACATGTTTCCCTTCTTTCAGATTTCCCTTATAAATCAATAAAGTTCACCTCCACAGCAAATGTCTCGCTATAGACTTTCCAAGTTTTAGACTTGTGAGGGTTATCCAGCTCATTCCTGGGAAGGTAAAGTCTGAAAGACAAAATTCGGTAGTATATCTTAACAACCTAAGACATGCTTTTCCATTCAGCCATCCACAGAAGTTTCAAGCTCAGCCCTGGAATATGAAATATAGCCCCAGATCTTGAATTGAAACACACATCAGCCATGCCTGCACAACAATTTGCATCTGAAATAGTCTGAGAAACAAAGTCAACCTGATGGGTTTTTGGGTTGGTTCTACATCCACCCCTCCCAGAGCCCCACAATGCAAGACTGTTAGAGTAAAATTAATGTTGCATTCAGTTCAAGGTCTCCCGATAGGTTGCGAGTGTCACTAATTTAGTAATTGATCTTCCTAAAGCTAAGGATTCAATTCAGTGCTCAACTTCATCGGGTACATTCTCCAATTTTAATGTTTACTAAATTCACATCTAGTTATCTTTTAAAAGCACTTGCACATCAGCTATAGCTGAATTAGAGATATAGAAATAGAAGTACTGCCTTAAGAGCTGTTTCACTTCTGATCAGACCTAGTTCACTTCAGGTCTACCAGAATTCTCTGGGCAGGAAGGGAGAAATGAAGGCCTGGTGGGGCATCCTCCCTAGTTCTGGAGTAAACAAAGCACTTCAGCAAAACTCTCAAAATGGCAATGTTTCAGGGCTGTCAGACAGTAGGCATACATTTCTCCTGGCACTGGCTTGGTCTGCACCTAGATAGCAAGGTGCATTGCTGGTTCAGCATATTAAGTTTACAATTACAAACAGACCAGAGGCTACCTCTCCTCATACTCTGACAGGATCAATTCAGTAAAAATTGTTTCCTTTCTATTCCAGTCATGGAGAACACAGTAATTTTATTTCTTATGTCAAGTTCACTGTTCCTCTGCCTAAATCTGTCAAAGCAGGTTAGACAGAAGATAAGGATCTCCTGTCTCGCATTTCTACATCACTCCCCAAGCAAGACAGACAAGTCCAACTTTCACTGGCTGGAGCTTTCCCAGGAGTTCTAGTCTCAGCAAGCAAAACCACAGTAATTTCTAACTTTATCAAAAACATGAGAAGCCATAAGAGAGCCTTTCTTTGGATCCCAAGCATCAGTACTTCCAAGTGTGTTCTTAATGTTTGCCTGCTAAGCTACTGAGTTCCAGTCTTTTAGGCAGCCGTACGATAGAGGACGGCAGATTTGAACAGTTCCCATTAGATTTTTGACTTAAAATTCATTAACAATGCTTAGAGCACTGAGGAAATAGTCCAGTGGCTTAAGATAAAAACCTCACATATGTTTAAAATACTTAGCACAGTGCAAGAAGCTGCCTGCTCATAAGTTACAGCTGAGGGTCAAAGACCAGTACCAACTTGGAAGTTAAGACAGCTGGCTCATCAAGCCTATCTCAGCTTTACTATGTTTATGAACTTTCAGCTCAGTTCAGAAACCAGAAGTTAAGATCTGGAGACAGTTACAATGATCATTTACCTGTTATTTTCAATAAAGGAAGTGTTGAACCAGAAGAAGAATGGGCAGTCATCATAGCCTTTTGGGAGATCCTAAACGCAAAGGATTAAGGACTTGTTAAGGATTAAGTGCCAGAATCAGTACACTTGAAGATTCCAATATCACACACAGATCACTATTTTCACTGCAATTATTTCAGTACTAGGTCACTCGATACAATGAGGTGAGAGCCTCATGTTAGAAGCAGGTACTCAACTAAGACGTCTTGATCACACTGCTGTATGAACAGCCAGATGGCTCCCCTGCTTGCCTAGGCTGAAGTAGCACCACTTGCTGCATCCCTCAGTGCACAGTGAGGCCACCCTACACAGCAGGAGTCACTGGGGAAAAACAGGTTCTGCCCCACACCACCCAACCAGCCAGGACCCAGCTGCAGTGTGCACTGCAGCCTCTCCCCAAACCCAAGTGAAGGTCTTCACACTGTTATACTTACAGAATCTGATTCAAATCTGACTTTCACATCACCACTTATAACAGGGCAGTCTTCCAAGCCAATGACTACAGAGTCACTTTCAGAATCAAAGAAGAGCTAGGTAACAGAATAAAGTTTGTTTTATGAGAAGTTACTGCAGAGAGACAAGGAACCAATTCATGACAATACCTAGCTATTCATTCACGGTATACAAACACAACAGCAGTGCTAGAATAATAGCCAACAGTTTAAGCTACTCAGGACAGAGTGAGCTATTTGTGTTTAAGTGACTCCTAGGGAAATCTTCACTATCTTACCACTACTTTTCCTAGGACTTAGCAAAGCTTAGCTTTTTCATCCTCTCAGAATTTACTTCATCCATTTAGTTAGATAGTTTTATGTCAAGTATTCAACTTCTGTACAAAGACACTTCTGACCTGTAAGTCAGCTTCCAGCTTCTGTGACTCAAATAACGAGACTTCACAGTACTCACCCTGCAGTTTTGTTGACTGGCACATACACATTCTAGTACAACCTGCTTCCTTGTTATTATCTGCACCTTCATATCAGTTCCATTGCCTTTCCCAACTCCTAGGAAGAAAGCATTGCATTATACTAGAGCACCCACATTAGCTGGAAACATAAAAATGGTCATGAAAACCAAGTGCAATCCCATTCAAAAGTGCCTTCTTTCCAGACTGCCTTGTCAAAGACTTTAGAGAACTCAAATGCTAAAGGTAAATCAGGATTCCGTGGTTGAAAATTGTATAGTGAAGTAGCAGTGAATCCCACTAGTGGAACAGGCTAATGTAGAGTCTAGTTTCACTGACTGAACAAGAACTGAAGTTTGAAGTCCTCTAAAACAATGAGGGATGAACTTCCAGCCTTTGATTAAGATTACCTGTACACATGTACAGAAACAGGCATGTATATAAAGCTGAGAAACATTAGTGGATCCAGTTCCACATGTGGAGTTAGTCAAACCTGAAAAGTGATTCTCTTTCCAAAACAGAGCAGGTTGTATGTGAGCCATCATTTGACCAGACACACAGAAAGCAAAACACAGAGCAACTGATTCCAAAATACTCTTCACTGTATTCTGTGTCATTTAAATTCTCAAATCCAAGTAAATCTACGTTCCTATCATGGGTTTAGCAGGAGAGACTAGATATCAGCTGCCTGTAATAGGAAACAATTATCAGATAGAGGAATGCCCAAATTCAAGAGTTCTTACCATGTATAGTGTGGATTTTGAGGTTTTTTATTTTGAGTTGTCTCTCTGGTGGGAGTTTCAAGTTATACTTGTTTTTCAGGATCTCATAATACCCAACATACCTACTCTGTAACACAAAAAAACCAGACACATTATGCAGTTCCTGTACCCAACACAGATTAATTCTAGGCAGAAGTAGGATTTAAATGTCTTCCACTCTAAGTTTTTAGCTCTCCAAAGCCCAAAAATAAGAAAGCCATTTGTTATCCTTCCCCTCCCCAGTTCAAACAATCCTCTAGACAAATTTAACACCTACATTTTTAATCAGCATTTAAATTTCACGTTTTGAGAAATTCTGTACTTTTTAGTTCAGCAAGAAGTGAGGAGCTTTTATATTGTAGTTTTAAGAGGCTGAATGTTTAAACATACAAGATACTTCCATTTTACTGAAGTACATTCTGAAGGACAGTTGTACTTCTATCTTATACCATCAACTAAAGTACCTCTGTCACCAGATTTACTTCACACCCCTCCATCACACAGTACAGTGAATTAATATGAGCAAAGCCCCATGGTCTGAGATAAAAAACCTGTGTGGTATTTCCCAGTGAATACAGTCTGTAGAGAATGCATTCCTCCACCCAGCCACATCTGTGCCATGGCCCCATCACAGGCTAGGCTGCAGGCTTCTGTGCATCCTTGATAAACAGCCCAATTGTCTTACAGTGTCATGCTCCTGTGAGGGTGCCCAGACATGTTGTGGAGTCTCCATCTGTGCAGATATTCTAGACCTGACCAGACACATCCATAGGCAACCTTTTCCAGCTCACCCTGCTTGAACAGTGGGGTTGCACTGAAAGCTTTTCTAATCTCAAGAATTCTGTTATCTTAGATACTATACTTCAGATTTGATGTTATTAGGAAGAGAAAGGCATAAGGGGAGAGGGAAAGATGCAATGCAACTCTATCAGTTGTTAGCCTTCCAACTCTTATAGAAAGAGTAAAGAAAGAGTACAGAAAGTTAAGGAAGTAGTAGAAACCTACAACTCTGAAAGAAGGCAGTGGATGTGGGGCAGCACAAGCACTCATAAGGTTAGTATTGGTTTGGCTACTGTTACTGAACCTGCTCAAGCTTACCTGGGATGGAGTTTCAACTCCTTGAAACTTAGTACTTGTGCTTCTATCAGTTCTTCTCTCCCCAAAGTAGTCCAAGCTTTCCTACACAAGAAAAAAATTTCAAGGGTTAAGATATCCATCCCACCACTATTCCCCTTCCTGAAAAGTGGATTTTAAACTAGAACTACACTACTCAAGGCCAATATGGGAATGCAAGTGAAAATATGCAATAGTTGTTTTGGTACCTTCTAAAGGAGACTTTTAACTAGAATAAGAAAGTACTAATTCGGAAGTCAGATACATTAAATCTGTAACCCATGAAAGAGTGAGGGAGAGCAATGACTTCCAAGCAATTTCTTTAGAACCCTCTATATTTCTCAAGTGGTCTGTGGCAGACAAAGCCAAACATTAGTTCAGATCTTCACAAACCAGACTCTGAGGAAAACAAGCGATTAAATAAATACAGTCTGCCCAGACTCCCTTGAGTGACCTGGGCCTTCTGCATCCCAAGTCTCCAGGCTGATATACCAGACCTGGTATACTAAAGCAGCATAAGCACCTGTCCTGGCTGCGGCTTGCTGATCTTTCTGCCTTTCCCCAGAAGGGCTTTCTGCTGGCTGTCAAGACAAGTTAAGTCTTGACGCCTCACACTACTTGGAGGGAGACTGGGGAAAAAATTGTTTAAGACCACTTAAAAACAGTGACACTATCATTAGTAGAGTTTGTTCAGAAGTCACCTACAGTTTACATTGTTGCTCAAGGCCCTAGGTCTATTATGCCTCCAATAAAAGTGCTTCAAGTTGGTATCCTGTTAAATGCTACTTTCCCAGTTCTTGCTGATCAAGAATAGACTGCATCAGAATTTACACAGTAGCAAGATTTGCAAGAACTTTTATTAAAACAGATTTTTCACTGAATCTTTTTTTTAGTATAGAATTTTCTGCAGACTATTACTGCATTTCACCAATTCAGTAGATTCTAAGGAGCATTTTGTACAGTAAACAAAAATAAACAGCTTTTACCTTTGCACTTTCAAACTGGTCACTGTCTATTAGCCAGGTACAGACCATTGTTCCAGTCCTGCCTGTATTACAAGTATGAGACAAGTTAAATTACAGCAGTTCAAAAGTATTTGGGATTTGTGAAGGTGAAGTCATCTCCTGTGATCTCATCTATTTCAAGAGTTGTGACAGTCAAGTAGCTGTATTTCAGAGAATAACGAGTTAAAGACAAGATGCTACAGTTTGTTAACTTGTTCCTTGAAAGCAGTCCCTACATTTCTTTGTAATATTACTAGAGACACTAAGGATACTGGTCAGTATCTGCATTCTCCATTCAGCAGGGGATAGAGGATAGCACTCTACTAAATAAGGCTATAAACTAGCATTTCCCAATGCTAGAAGTCTCAGAGTTGTTTCTCTGCCCCAACTATTTTCCCACAACCATACTAAGAAGCCATCAAGTCTGCTAGCATGAAAATCTTGTATAGTTTCAGTTTTTAATTTAAAATCTCAGAGGTCAAGTCACGCTCCCTACATTTGTTCTTCAAGCTGTAGCTTCAACATTCAGTTTTGCAAAACCTTTTAAAACAGAGCTTCACCTTGGGGCAACTTTTTTTAATGTTAAGGAACTACCTGTTCCTTAACAAGTATTTGCTTAACAGATAGTAATAGCAGGTGCTTGGCATGTGTTTGCAGGGAAGTTTGGCTTACTTGCAGTTATTTATGCATTTCAACAGCTCCCACACTACTACTGGTTGCAGATAGCACCTGCAGGTTAGCTCATATAAGGTAGCTTTGACTATCTTTTTTCCATAAGACTTCATCACCTAATACAGTGTGCATCTTAAGATCCAGTAGCACCCAGAACATTCTAGGGGGGTAAGGTTATGGAGGAGATCATCTTGAGTGCCATCACATAACATATACAGGACAACCAGGGGATCAGGCCCAGCCAGCATGGGTTTATGAAGGGCAGGTCCTGCTTGACCAATATGATCACCTTCTATGAGAAGATGACCTGCTTAATAGATGAAGGAAAGACTGTAGATGTTACCTACTTGGATGTTAGTAAAGCCTTTGACACCATTTCCCACTGCATTCTCCTGCAGAAACTGGCTGCTCATGGCTCAGACAAATACACTCTTCAATGGGTGAAAAACTGGCTGGATAATCAGGCCCAGGGAGTGGTGGTGAACAGAGTTACATCCAGTGGTGGCCGGTCACCACTGGTGTCTGCAGGCCTCAGTACTGGGGCCAGTTCTGTTTAATATCTTACCAATGACCTGGAAAAGGGGATTGAGTGCATCCTATGGGTTCTGTAATACTAAACACAGTATTATACTGTTGCTAGTCAGTGTCTGCAGAATTTGTTAAGTTACACTGTAACCCCATCTCACAGTATGGTTTAGGACCATACTTACATCAAAGAAGCTATAATAACAATGAAGTGCAATTTGTAGCATACACAGACTACACATGAGAAATTCTACCTTTGCCTCCTTTACAATGAATTGCTATGATGTTCTTTTCATCTTGACTCATCCATTCACGAACACTGCCAGTGAATTTCAGCATGTCCCTAAACAAGAGGAAAATTAGTGCATCAACGTAAACACCTACACAGAACTATTGCAATGTAGTTCTTGACAAGACTCACTGTAGTGCTGGGACATTGTGGTCATCAATAAATATCCTTTCCACCCTGTAGTGAAAGTACTTGGGGTCATAGCCTTTCTCACCTACAAGAAAAGAACTGAAGTTATGCCAGGAAGGGGAAGAGGATTGCAACAAAGAAAGTGGCTTGTGACACACAACCGCTGGTTTGAGCATATACTAATTTCTAAAGGACAGTTGTGTAAATAGAAAGATCAAAATGAAAAAAACCTGTGAGGTAATTTGGCTACAGCCATGATTGTTTAGCTTCTAGTTTAACACTTCTCACTTAAATTTTATCTCCAGGTGCAGAGGGTCATTGCTTTCCAGAGAGATTACTTGGGATCTGAAAGTTAGTGTTCTGATGTAGTGTCAGGGTCAAACACAGCAACAACCTGCAGGCAAAGTGGTAAAAAGCCACTAACACCGCATCCCCCATCTGACCTCCCCTATCCATCTCTCTGCTGGCCAGAGGACAGTTTTACTTTTTAATGACTTCAAGTATCACTGCTTCTAGAACATACTTTGCTTCCACCTCTGACACATTGCTATGAAGCAGGAACCTCAAAATAGTTGTTTATGAAGAATTTTTTTTAGCCACTTCTAAACAGAATAGCTTTTAACTAGTCTCCACCTCGTTCTTCTAAGTCTTCATTAGAAGATTCTCCAACATTACCTCAAGTTTTAGCCCAGGTTTAGTTTTCAACTTTTATTTTTAATAAGAACTTTGGAACACTGAAGCAATTTTTCAGCATGAACAAGGAAGTCAAAACTGCAAGACATCCAGTATCTCCTTTGCAAGCTTCAGTACAATATTAGATTAGCTTTTATTAGATCCAGCTTTGGTACAGTCAATAGCCACATTCAAGACAGAATGTAGTCAGAGACAGATATGCACTTTTTGATTGGATATACGTTTTTTGAGATCTGCTATTGGCAGCAGAATACCTTGAAGAGATGCATTTCTCTTTACCAATATTTCAATGTAGTCAGCAGCTAAACATACTTACTGCAGAGATTGTAGACTTTATAGTGGTCTGGATGTTTGGTGTCCAAGAATCTTGCAACTTCCTAAGCAATAATAATATAAGAGTTCAGAGTAGTTAGTGCTCCACTCCTTATTTCCACTGACACCTCAACCCCCCACATGGGATCAGCAACTGCATTCATGAACAGCCCCTGGACTGTTCAAAGCAAGCCTTTCCAACTCAGGTTCTTGTCTGGAACAAAAGTATTACTGCAACTATCTTCCTTACCCTATATATGTTTCTACAAAATCAGGCAGCGTCTCTGAAAAGGACATTATGCAGATCTTTTAAACAACTTTTAGCTGAATAGATCTTATCACTATTACTAGCCTGGGACAGAACTGCCTTAATTCTCCAAAGCATTCCCAAGGAATGGGAGCATCAGAATACCAATGTGTCCACACTGAGATACATCCCACTAGGCTTAGCTGAGGCACTACAACACAAACAGCACAGTGGAGACCATCAGTCAGTCATTCCAACCATCCACGCCAGCAGAACTAGGACTGACAGGATCTAGCCCACATGTAAATTAGAGGGAACCTACAAAAGAAACGAGTTTCAGAAAGACTGAACTTGGTAGATGAGATTTTTACCTTTATGGGGTTCCTGTAGAAAGACTGCTTCCCAGAAGATGGAAATGACATCGCAATGATTCGATCTGTGGAGAAGACAGCAATCAGCAGCAACAGCAGAAAGCTCCCCTACACGTAAGAACTAAGTGATTGAGCAACATCCTTGTAAAATGTCTTATTCCTACCCTAATTATAAGAACAACCTACCCATTTCTGAGAGGCTTTCCTCTACATTTAGCATAACTAGAGCAAGACAAATAGTGCTTCCCAAAGCATCAGACACCATTAACGTCAGCCTGCACAGAATCAGAAGCAAAAATACTTTAAGTCAATAGTTTCTCAGCTCTGATTCCCTAGGCCTCAGGAGATTTTCTGTCATTACATACAACATGTACAACTCTCTTCCAGAGGGCTAAGTCTTGAGAACAGTGCCAGAGTCATGAATCCGTATTTCAAAATCCCACAAAAAAGGAGTAGGCCTGGTTTGACTTCATACATAAGTTTCCTTAGTCTAAAACATTGGCTGTATGTCACATCAAACTCTCATTAAGTGAAGAACAAGGCTTAGCAGGATTAACGTGCTGCAAAGTGACATTTGTTTATACAAACCAGTAATATAAGTGAGATCCAGATCAAAGCCATCTTTCATATAACGCCTTTTGTTTTCAGAGACCTGACAAAAAAAAAAAAAAAAAAAAAGAGACTTAGTCTGCCACAGGAATGCCAAAGATCACCGAATATTGCCAGTTACCAGGAAAAATCAGCCATCGACTAGACTCAGAAGTTAAGCCTGAGCAGGAGAACCTCATTTTGCTATAGCGAAGTGTGCAGCATCAGCTGAGAGTAACATAGCTTTTAGGTAGAAGCTCTGGACAGAGTTTTTACCCTGAAGTATCAAAGTTTATTCTAGTAAAAAGAACACTGCAAATTCTTCACAGACTGCAGCATGCATCTGTCTTTGTTATTTGAGTGTTTGGAGGCTGAAGGAAGAAAGAATAAAGGTAAGGGCAGCATAACTAAAATGGGTTATTGCTGAGCAATAGGATATTCTTGAAGCTTAAAGTACCACTTTAATGTCCCTGATGAAAATAAGAGGTATTTACAGTGGACAGGACTTCAACAGTAAGGTTGTTTTGTTTTCACCCAAAATAAAGCATCAGAAGCATTCAAACTCCTACCTTCCCCCACAAGAGGGGAAACAGTCTACGTACCACACAAGCTAGAAATTGCCAGTTGAGACACATGGTGGTGGTGGTGTTGCAATCATTTTGATATGTCAGCCTTCCAGGTCAATTTTCTGCTTACTTGAGCAAAGTTAAGAATTACTAGCTCTGCTGAAGTCGGAGACAAAGCTCGGGTAGCCTGTCAGGGAAACTGAACAGATGTGCTGCTTGGGCAATACTATCAATAGCAGAGCAATAGGCTGTGGCCAGTCTTGCTATTTACCATCGATGGGTGCCTGGAGAAAGAGCTAGAGTTGGAAACAGTAGTGATAGCCTAGATATATTAAGAGGTAAACTTACCATTCTCCTGGTCACCACTTCAAGTTGCTTCTTTTGTGAAGCCAGGCGAAATATTCTTATCAAGATGACAATTCTCAGAACTCGGAGGAAAGTAACCATTCTAGATGCCAGATTCACCATGAAAGGAAATGAAGAGAAATAAACTTAGAGGCAAAGGATAAAGCTATTTAAAAGCTGTTTCAGAGACAGTTTAAAGCTGTGTTTCATATATTGAATTAGGACTCCTCAGGCTGATTTTGGAGAAAGTACTATGCTTGAAGAATACCATGGTTCTATTGTTAAGGGCTTCAGGGGGTACATGTTCTGAACAGCTAACAGAACTAGGAAATCCCCTACTTGCTAAAACAGACTTCTGCAGGCACCTCTGGCCAGCAAGCAACTAATTCCATTAACATTACTTATCATAACAAAATTCTTGTTCCTCGAAGCTTATTCTCAACTCTACATTTAAGTGTATGCAGCCACCTGAAAAATTACTGAAAAGAGCAGCTAGACAGTCTATGTACATCATGACTTGATTAAGAAATCTGAGAAAAGATCATATATCCTGTGTTTAATCATTCAGCAACTTAAACACTTCGTTTGGTTTGAGGAACTTTGAACTGCTGTTGAACTTTGAAGCAGGCAAGATGCTTAGGTGAGTGGTTCTACCAAAACAACTGAACGGGGCAGTTGCTTTCCCACACCCCTAGGGACTAGGGCAAACTAACATTAATTTCATTCCTTAAGGAGGTATGTGAGCAAATACCCTTAAGCAGCACAGACACATATTTTAGGTTTTGATACACTTGTAAGAATCCTGGTGAATACCAACAGTAAGGGAGACAAACCTCGAGCTGAAGACACAGTCTGCTCTACACTGATGTGGAGCTTTAAGTCAGCAAGACCAGGTTGTCCTGACACCTGAAGGAAAGTTTCAGGTTTTCCCCTGAGCATCTTCCTAACTCAGCATCACCCTCCTCTGTTGAAAACAGAATTTCCTTGGAGCTAGCAGCAAATTACATGAACTAACACTGGGGTGAAAGCTCCACAGTCCCTCTCCCCAGTCTGAACCACAACTCTAAGAAGCAACTCTTCAAGACAAAAGCAGTTTGCATTCTGCCCTTCAGGAAGTCAGCCAGCTAGCAATTAGATCCCAGACTGATACCCAGCTTTCATTCCTCAATGTCCTTTTATAGGTTATACTTAAAGGAAAGAGTTAACTCATCCCAAAACACACTCAGCTAGACCAGATTAGAAATAGAAACCATACTTCTCTGTCAGGGCATGTTATCTCTATGGACTGTCACTGAAGTGTCACTTGTCACATATTAGTTCTCACCCATATAAAAGCTGCTCAAATTCTAATTATTCTAAAATGTATCAGATGCTTTAAGACTGCTGTTTGCTTCTTGAGGAAGGGCTATGAGGAAAGAAGAGTTATAAACCCCACTTAGGCTACTGGGAATTAGCTGGATTATGTAGACACTACTGGAGTGTTAAGTGGGAAGACTACCTCATCTCCAAATTTGGGATTTGGTCAAATTTGAGGTATCATCTAGTAGTAATATTTTGGTCAGAACAGGATTTAAGAACCTTTAATAAGAGAAGCCTTATAGAGAGCCTTAAGAATTGAACAGGTGAGACGGTAGGCCTCAGCTGAGTGTCTTCTGAGAGCATCAGCGTGAACTCCTCTTTATACGGTCAAAAGGCTATTCTAAATTCCCAACAACTTTAGCAAGTCAGAATACAAGGAACTTGCACACACCAATCTATAACCAGATGGGGCAGTGCAGGATCAGGCCTACTACTACCACAGCCTAGTAAAGATAGCAATGCACATTACCCTGTCAAAGTGCTCTTTCTCCTACCTCTAACTGGATGCTGCCATAAGATGAAAGCTGCTTTAGAAAAATGTGGTCATAGAAATGGGAATTAATCATTAAAAACTCAGATGAATGTTTAAGACAACCTAGAAGGAAAAAGGCTTTATGACTGAGGTTGCAAAAGCTATTCTTTGACAGTTTTACTTTTGAAACCTGAGGTTAGCCAGCATTTGAAGAGACAACTAGTACTTACAGATGTTTGTCCAACACTGGATTCTTCAATAACTAAACTTTGAGTTGGTTTCTTCTGGAATAATGTTCCCCCCCTTATGTCAATTAGTCAGCTGAATATGGGGGGTGTTTGATTTTTTTTTTTTTTTTTTTTTAAAAAAGAGCTCAACTTCTTTCCCTGGCTGATGCAAGCAAGTTTCACTAAATCCAACTTTGTGCAAA
The DNA here is from genome assembly GCF_001604755.1 of Lepidothrix coronata. Classification (NCBI taxonomy): domain Eukaryota; kingdom Metazoa; phylum Chordata; class Aves; order Passeriformes; family Pipridae; genus Lepidothrix; species Lepidothrix coronata. The sequence goes on along the minus strand of NW_016690228.1, from coordinate 4,117,486 downwards.
TAAACTAATCTTAAAGCTGTAGTTCTGTCTCCGTCAGGAATGGATTCCTCTCACAGGTTATCTGATTCAAGCTACAGAAATCAGAAGGAAATAAGACTTGAATTAGCTTATCCACATAAACAGCATGTTTTCTCTCCCTATATGGCTGAAAAATCCAACATGTTACCGTAAGGATTTTCGGAAAGTAAAGTGAAGGAAACCAGACAGTTTGGCAACTCTTTCTATTTCAAGACCCATTAGATGGAGATCCTCCCTCAGTTGTCTGTTTCATTTCCTATTATAATCCAACTTTTCTTTCTGGCCTTCAGACCCTCTCTATCAGGGCTGCTGAACACCTTTCCCCAAAAATTACTTGAGTCAGAGCATTTTATGGCCTCACTACTCACTTTTAGTTACCCCATCTGATATGTTCATATCACCTCTGCCTATGAGACAGAGACAGCTGACAGCATAACTGTGGACCAAAGTTACATGTGTCTATCCTTCATTAGTACCATGAAATACTATCAGTCATATTTGTGATCTAGTATGCATGTCTAGCTTAGAGGTGCCCAAGAAAATTATTAGAAGATTATCAAGAAAAGAGCTCACACTTACCAGCTACCATACCATTCTTACCTTGGTATCTGATCTGCTGCAGCAAGGTCTGAGAAGGAGTACATCATATTAATTAACAGAGTGCCCACCACTATGAATGCATCCAAAATATTCAGCTTGGACAAGAAATAGTTCCTGAAGCTGAAACCAAGGAGAGTTTTAGACAGGTGTCCAAAGACTGAAATACATCTTCAGGAAGAGAATCATCTATACAGAGCTACTGCTAGAGAGAAGCTCTCCTGAACTAGTTCTTAGCACTAAGCACTGAAATTTCACTAAAAGTAATCTTACACCTGATTTACATATGTAAGATACGGCAAAGCTGATGTAGTTTCCAATCACTCACTTATACCAAAAGCACTTACAGATTATTCTATAGAAGGGTAACGGCCAATATACACAGCCAAGAAAAGATTTCGCTATTGTCTTTGACCAGAAAATTTGCCTACAAGGCATCCATGTTCATAGCTCTAGCCTGAGGATTTGCCATTCTGACTTAATTTCTGCCCATGTCTTACCCTTCAACAAACACCCTCAGAAGAACATCGATGAGAAAGAAGAGTGCTATTGCCAGGGAAACACCTTCAAGAATCTCTCTAACACCCTTCTTTTTCTCACTGATAGCCAGATCCACAATAACGATTGTAATGTCCACAATGATAAGTACTACTCCAAATACTCTGCAAAGAGAAAAATACAAGTCAACTTGAGAGGTAGGAATGAATTGCTGACGTTTATCAACTCAATAGCACAATCTCAGAATTTTTCTTAAGCTGTTCCAGCAAGAGTTTGTCCTCTTACATAGGTTGAGGCCTGCTTAATTAGCAGCTAAAGGATTCCAATTGCATTTTTAAATGACCTGCACAGAAAGCATCATCCATGTGGAACTCTACATTTACCTCAGACACAGCTGTACTTATTACCTTATAATTCTGCAGCTACCTAGAAATAGTACAAACTCGAACGCTTTAAGGCACACAAATGTCAGTGCTTTCATCTTACTCAATTTCCTTCCCACTTGTGACTTAATGCAGTCCCTTAAAAATAACTGTCTTTAATAGCTTACCTTGTTCCAGCACACAGACTGTATACAGCTGACCAACTGTTTGCTCAAAGGCTGCCAGCCTAGAATAAGGTGTTACAGGCATTCTATCCCAGTCAATGGCATTTACAGTTCTGACTTTCAGCTCTCCTTGGAGAATTAAGTCATATCTGCTTAAGACTTATTTTTCAAACCCAGTACTTGTCTCAAGTCACCCTTTCTGGGGGTGACAGGGCATTCAGTACTTTTCAGAAAAGCAGGCTGGAGTTACTGTTGTAACTCTCCAAGTTCTTACACCAGAAATGAGGACTATTTTTACCTTGCCCATATATCATTACAAGCATGAGCTTTTACCTGAATCCAAATGACATCACAAACGGGGAAATTCTTCTCCTAATTGCACTGAAAGACAAGAGAACTGACATCAAGACAAGTGACATTTTGCTACAGGTATTAGCCACAAGAGCACTGTTATACCCTTTTGTTCACGTTCTTTTGGTTTTAGTATTCTGTACAGTAGTGGTTTCTTTAAGAGAAGATTATTCAGTTGCAATCACGAAGCGTATAGGTTAAGAGAGTACTTGATAACAATGCTTTCACCACTTGCTAGAAAGAGTATTAATCAGTTTACAGACCCTAGAAGCACAGCAGTATGCACTTATCTGTAACATTATACAGTGTCACAATTCCAGTGACACTAGAATTCTGGCTTAATAAGCTATAAGAAGTGGGCTTATAAAATAACTATTGGTCAAGAGGAAAACTGGAGGCTAAACATCTCTTAAGGGATCTTTTTTGATACATTAGGTCATTATATCAGATCATTTTTTTCCTAGGTCCAGAAAAAGCTGCATTTGTTAATAGCTCCCGTGCTCTTGGAACAGAGGAATACAAATCCCACTTCTACCTTTAAAAGGAAATATCAGTTTGGCTTTCAGGTTGAAAACCCAAGTGCCTTTTAAGTAAGTTTCTGAAGTCAAATTCTTCCAGTTGTGAGAGTTATCTTCAATTACAGCTCCCATTTTCAGTTACAGTAGATTTTGTTGCCTCTTTGGTTTGCTTTAAGCCCTCTGGTCTAGAGACAGGCCTTTATGTAACTCTCTCATTGACGTGAAGTCTCTTCAGGTTACACTGAGAATTAAGGTAGAAATTCTTGGTGCAGAACCTGGACACCCCCAGTTCTGAGAGTTCAGAAAACAGATTGCCAGTCTGCTAAGTAATCTCAAGATTACTTAACTACTGTAAGCACCAAGTCTTGTCTTAGACACTTAAAAGAAAACACCTTTTCCAAGCATATTATTAATAGTAGGACTTACCATAAGTACTAGCATACTGACAAAAAGTACTGGTAGATTTCTTTTGCACTTTTACAAGAAGGTTTTGTCTGCTCAATAATGCACATTGCACCCCAGTGATCCTGTCTAAGATACTTGTTTCCTCTAGAATAACTTCAGCATTGCATTTCACTCGGTACATCTCAATAACTCAGTTTAAGACACAGCTAGATACCTTTGAAGTTCTGAGGCAGCATCTTGCTGGGGTTACTGAATTCACCCACACTCTTCATTATTACATTCTTATTTTAAATTAAGGTGCAAGGTCTAAGCAGCAAACATCTACATCCTCAAGCAGGAAGGCAATACTTGGTTGTAGTAGCCACTTTTCTTACAGAAGTCAAGGATGTTATAATATATCTTGTCCTAGAAGCATCTTAGCATATAGAAGGTTTTCCTTGCATTTATGAATGTCAAATATCTAAGGAAATGCTGCCATAATTACACTAACTGTTTGTTGGTCTACGTCTTTGTCCAGTCAACTCAGAATGCAACTGAAGTAGGTACAACAAGACTCCAGCTTCCACAGTCTATGGACAAGTTCCTCTACTAGGTACACTACAGACTGAAATATATATATATACATACAACTCCAATTTTGCCTGCCAACATGTTTAACCCATTGAAGAAAACATGGCAAATTTGCTTACATATTTACCTTAAAGCTTTTGTGAAATACATTAGTAAATGTCAACTCCCAAAATCTAGAAAAACATGTCACATAGAATAAGTAAGATAACAGGTTTAGTCTTGCTGTTCTTGAGCTGCAGGAACAGAGAAACAAGTCCATTGACTTGTAACTGACTTGACAAAGTTTGCTATAACATGGTGATATGAGCTAAACACTGTTAGAAAATTACTTCAAGAACAGAGTTAACTATGAGAAAGTTTAGAAAATTTAGTCTTGATGAGGGCCATGAGGCTTATTGTTTATTCCAGATACTCATTCACCTCATTTTCTCACCAGCACTTATTCTTCTGTGCTCCCACAAATTCATTCCTTTGCAAAAATTTAATCAATGCAGTTTGGACTACCCATTCTCCATAATATGACAAGTTTGGGTTCTTGGGTTGGGCTTTCATCTCCACGGTCATAAAGAAGCTTCCTCAACTTACTTGTCTTAACTACGTACTAGAATGAATATCAATATCAAGCATTTTACTGGGCTTATCTTTACTTCAGCAAGGCATCTGCCTTCTTATTTTGGCTCTGCAGATTCCACTTTTGCAGGTAAACAAGTAATTTAGTATATCATTAGCTTACTTGGAACAGCTGTCAGGTTCGTTATCCTCATCACGACCATCATCAATCTTTACTGTGGGCTCTTCTACTGTTGGAGAGCTGGTAAAGGAATAACACAAGTCACACAGTGATACAGACATCAGCTGTATATAGCTCAATATATAGCTATATAGCTGTATATAGCTTAATATATCGCTACTGTTTGTTGTTCCAGAAAAAGAGAATTAACTGTCACCTGGGCAGTGAGCAACAGCCTGAGTCAGAGTATAGGCCTAGTACCAGGGGAAGAAAGACTTTCCCCATATTGACACAGCAGAATCCTTTGGCTTGTAGTGACCTATTTCCCATTAGCAATCCATCTCTCAAAAGTTTTCCCTTTTTCCCCCCAGAAGAGACAGATGTGTTCAGCAGTAGGATAAAGGGCTTTAAAGCAGGGCATTCAAGAGCCCACTAAGGACTTAACAGTCCGGGCTCTAGAAGTGCCGGAAATGTACATATGAAAAATGGCTTCAGAGAGTCCAAGTGACACTAATGCTATTACAGTAAACTTCTTGTTCAGAGAATGAATGTTTTCACCAGGAAAAGCCATAGCACAAAGATGTTTTTGTACAGAGCAGGATACCAAACCGGAAACTGGAAGACGAGAGTAGCAGCTGAGCTAGTGCTAGAACAGCATATTTTCAGGGTAGTGGCTGCTTGCCATAACTTCCTTAAAAGGGTCTCTTTAGATCAAGGTTTTGGTTTTTGAAGGCCACATGACAACTTCAGAGAAAAAACGTAACATCCAAATCCAGAAGTTTGTATTTCAGCCTTTTCCACAGAAATACTGTGGTGCATAATAGGACAGACACAGTGTTTGCTGAGGCTCTGCCTCTGGCATCATTGCTTCTTGGGCAGGAACAGCTACACACACATATTCAATACTGATATTTCCACACTGTTCTGAGGCAGCCTAGCATATCTGAAGCATCAGTGTGGATTCAAGTATTCTTCATCCTCTGCTGCCTCTGCAGTCTGGGCTAACCACCTTTCAAGTAGGAAGTTTAATGATGCTTTTCCTGCAGTTTCAGCAGCCAGCACTGGTGTTTTGCCACCTGCACTCAGTATAACCCTCAATAGAGGAATGATTCTACCATAACTATTTCAGTATTTATGCCTTATTTTTTAGCTCCAGTATCTCCAGACACCAGTGTCCTCATTTTGCTCCTAGAGCTGAAGCAAAGTTCTAGTGATGTGTAGCTGTTCAGGATTGCTTCCCAGCTATTCTTATGGAATATCCACTTGGGCATTTACACTTATTGAAGAGCAGAAATGCTTCACTTATTAAAGCACGTTACTGCTGTTGCTACAGCAATTTTGCCGCAGGTCACTTGCTTATACTTGTGGACACATGAAATGCACTAAATGCCACCTTCTTATCCTCTACTGTGAATAAAATAAGCCACAATAAGAATGAGAAACAGAAGTGTTTTGAGTTAGGAAGACAATCTTTCCCACAACAACAAAATAAAAGCCAAGGCCAAGTACAGTGTTTCCATTGTGCTCTCACACAAGAATTCAGTTCTAGATAATGCTTTCCTCAGAGGGAGTTTGTTTTGCTGATCATTCTACATCTACTTCTCCAAGCCAGAAAAAGCTCTCTGCCACAAGCTACTACAGTTAGACCGTGACTACTGGGGCAGGAGAGAAGAAAAGGAGGACATAGTAGAAATTATTTTCTTCACACACATACTCTCTCTATAGAGCATAAGCTTTTCTGACTGCTCACAGGTAAAGGCAACTTCAGACTTTTAAAGAGAGCAGAGCAAGAGCATCTTGCTCTACAAGAAATCTTGAGAATCTCTGGTAAGTCTCTTGACAGACTGGATGCTAAAAAAGAGCAGACTTTACTGCCATGAGCTTATTATATCAAGGGTGGATATTCATTAGCCACTTATTAACTACTTACAAGAAGTCAATCACAGCAGCATATTTTTCTCAAAGGTATCCTTCCTCTCAGACAACAGCATTGGCAAGGGGGGGGGGAAGATAAAAAGGCTATATGAACTTCAAACACTGCATCATTATTCCCTTTGTTATATTTGAAGCACTAAGAAACTAGAGACAGGGGACCACACATTGAATATTGGCATATTCAATCCCAAACCCCCACACTGGCACAGTTCATTTCACTCACCCGGATGCTTCTGTCGGCTCTGCCCCTTGTTCATACCTCACAGCTGTCATTTTGCCTGTTGTTGCCCCACTGGTCTTAAAAGAACAACACCTAGTTAGAGAAGCCTCACACTTGCGTAACTAGCAGTGAGGCTTCAGTCTAATTTCCAATTATTTCCTCCCTACAGTTGACAAAGCTCAACCTTTAACTACAAGAGTAGAGTCAGTGCACTCAGCACTGTGGTGAAGGTTTCCTGACCATACGAAATACGCCACAATGATAACAGCATCTTTACCTCACGACTAAACATTTCCCCCAGCTTCAAGCTCTGAGCCCCAGCTAGCACCTCTGGGATGGCTGCAGGCCCAGGCTGCTCCAGCAAGCGCAGGCTGAACCCGAGGAGCGGGTCCAGGAGCTCCCTCCCTGCTCAGACAAACCCCTCCGGAGCTCTGTCCCCCTACCGCCCCCACTTCACCTCAGCGCGGCCGCCGGGCTCAAAGTCGAGCCCGGACACCCGCCCCCGGCGCCCCGCGGACTCAGCGGAAAGTTGCGTTAAGCTTCCTGAGGGCTGTACCCCGGCCCTCCCGCCTCCCGGCCGGGCCGCCACCCCGCTCACCCACCGAGCCGAGGCCGAGCCGCGGAGCACGAGCACGCCCCGGGCTCCCCGGGCCGCGGGTAAATGTCCCGGCGGCGCCGCTCGGCTGCACCTGGGCCGGACCGGGCGGGCCCACCTGCTGCCATGGCAACGGCCCCGCCGCCACCGCCCCCGCTCCGCCCGCGCAGCGCTCGCCGGTGGGCAGCGGGGCCCTCCAGGGGGTCCCCCCTCGGGGGGCGTTCGCGGGCGACACCAACTTGGGTGGGAGCGTTGGTCTGGTGGGAGGCACGAAGGCTCTGCAGAGGGATCTGGACAGGCCGGGTCGATGGGCCGAGGCCAGTTGTATGAGGTTCAACAGGAACGCTACAGGTTGGGGGAAGAGTGGCTGGAAAGCAGCCCAGCAGAAAAGGACCTGTGGGTGCTGGTCGACGGCGGCCAAACATGAGCCAGCAGTGTGCCCAGGTGGCCAAGGAGACCAGTGGCATCCTGGCCTGTATCAGCAATAGTATGGCCAGCAGGATTGTGATTGTCACACTGTACCCGCACTGGTGAGATCACACCTGGAGTACTGTGTCCAGTTCTGGGACCCTCAATTCAGGAAGGACATTGAGGTGCTGGAGCATGTCCAGAGAAGGGCAACAAGGCTGGTGAAGGGTCTGGAGTGCAAGTACTGTGAGGAGCGGCTGAGGGAGCTGGGGTGTTTAGCCAGGAGAAAAGAAGGCTGAGGGGGGACTTTATCGCTCTCTACAACTACCTGAAAGGAGGTTGTAGCCAGGTGGGGGGGCTCTTCTCCCAGGTAACTAGTGACAGGACTTGAGGACCTAGCCTTAAGCTATGCGAGGGGAGGTTCAGGTTGGACATTAGGAGGAATTTCTTCAGAGAAAGTGTGATTAAAGAGTGGAATGGGCTGCCCAGGGAGGTGGTAGAGTCACCATGCCTTGAGGTGTTTAAGGAAAGACTGATCGTGGCACTTAGTGCCATGGTATAGTTGACATGGTGGTGTTAGGTCTTAAGTTGAACTCGATGATCTCAGAGGTCTTTTCCAACCTAATTGATTCTGTATGATTCTGTGTGGGGCCATGCTGCCCCTGGCCACCAAACTCCGTCCAGCCCGCTCCAGCAGAGCCATCCTCCATCTTCTGAGCCCTGGCCACTTGAGTTTTGTAAACTTTGCTGCTGTGGTTTGATGCCTCTTAATGCCTTTCCCGCGTCACGGCAGCTTTGTGGGGCTGCGCTCAGCATAGGGCTGGCTGAGGTCTGGGAGGGGCTGTGGGCCAGTCAGGCCCCCACAGCCTGTGGCACCACTTGTTCCCATCCAGTGCAGATGCATCACACTGAGCACTTGGGGTTTTCACACAGCATCAAGCACTTACGTTTTTGCAGAATCAGAGCCTCCAGAATGCAGCGTGTTACCCTGTGTTCTGCAGAGGCTTCACGCCTACCTCATCGCTTCCAACAGCCAAGTGACAAGCAGTCCATGATCATCCCACAGTACAACAGTGTCCTGCTACTGAGGCCAGGGCTGCACTGGAGAGGCCTTCTGCAGGATGGTCGGCAGCAGAGGGAGCTCAAAGCGAGCTTTTGGGGCCTGCTCCCATGGCTTCTGGGGCTTAGTCAGCAGAGATGCAGTTAACTGATGCAGGAGATTTTCGGGATGCTCCCAAAAGAAGTAAAATCTTTAAGATGAATGATGAGAATAGGAAGCCTTTCTGGGCAGCAGACTAAATAGAAATTTTCCCTTCTAAATCTGTATATATATATAAATGTATGGGTAAATAGCTAGTACAGACAGTGGCAGCAAATAATAGAAACATAGAATCATGGAATATCCTGAATTGCCAGCAACCCACAAGGATCATTGAAGTTCCACTCCTGACCCTGCACAGGACACCCCAAGAATCACACCATGTGCCTGAGAGCCTTGTCCAAATACTTCTCACAGAACAACCTGTAACAACCAGTCAAAGGAGGGGCTGGAGGTGGGAGGCTTCCAGTTTGGCAACCAGACTGAATGCCAGGGCCTTCAGCTTTCTAAAGGTTGCAGATGCACTTTAAAAGGAAAACCAGTTTTTCACATTTTTAACCATTGCCAGTGATACTGATTGTCACTAACTACTCCTTTCAATGTCACTAATCTTACAGCATTAGTGATGCTGTAGAAAATTTGCCAGCTCTCATGTGTCATCATGAGTTTCCTGGTGGTTGATCTCTTTTCTTAAAGCTCCAACTTCTGAAGTCAGATGACTAAAATAAAAGCACCACCTTTTTATTAATAAAATTATACTTCTAGCTCTCAGTTGGTGGAGAAAAGCATAGGAACAAGATATAAGATTCATAAAGCAAGAAGTAAAAAGGAAGCATTGAAGCTATTCTGGTTTTTAAATTCAAGACTTTTAAATAATTTTCATTATATTTTGCTGGTTAACTCATGATACTGATATTTCATAACCCTTTTGAATCCATTTCTGATCCTCTGATAATTATTCGTCAGTGTAAAATAGCAGAATTTTCAAAAAAATGCAGAAAAGATTGAAATGTTCAGTAAATAATCCAGTTACATAGTGGGTAAAGAGTAGGATTAAGTATGCCTTTCTCAGAGCACTGATGACATACTTTACATTCCAAAAATAACAGAGAGGGTGGTAAACAGAATCTCTTAACTTGACAGATTTTAACATTGGTAGGTATGGCTCTTCTGTATCTGATACTTTTAAGAGAGAATGACAAGAAAAATAATTATAATTTTATTAAGTCTTGGAATAGCTGAAGTATAAAGATAGGTGGGTACGAAATCAATTCTCTGCCAATATTAAAAGCAGGTATATCAGATAACCTGATGGTGATAGATTATCAGCTTGGCTTTGCTCCCAGGAGAAACGAGAACAGAGTAGGCAGAGAGGTTTGATTAATAAAATATTAAAGAAGTTTAGTAGTAGTAGTAATAATAATAATAATTGTAGTTGTTGTTGTTATTGTTATTACTGCAAATCAACATGGGATTAAGGAAAGTAATTGTGTCAAACATATTTCTAAAACAAGATGGCAAGTTTTACTGCTAAAATAAAAGTATTTTGTTGCTTCTGTAAGCAACCAGCTGGCTAGAAAATGACTTTGATTTAAAAAGTAGAAGAATATAAACTCGATTTGGTTCACATTAGTGTAAACCAGGCACACTAGTCTTAAAATAACTGAAAAAGGAACCATCTTTAAGCAATTCTTTTCCTAAGAGGGACTGGGTGTTGCCTTACACTGTTTAATGTATTGTTTTGTTTTAAACCATGGCCCAGATATAATCCTGAGTGATGAAGTTTGCAGCTGACACAAAGGTTGGAACAGTGGTTGGATGGATAGATTAAGAACAACTGCCTAGCACTGAGTAAATTGTAATTTACATCCACTGTCCATCTCAGAACAAAAGACCTCAGGATGATGTTTTTCATCTCTCAGTACCTGAAGGACCATGCAACATCTTTTCAAAAAATCCTTAGTCTACTTACAGTCCCACTAATTCGCTGCAAGGCACCTGCCACCTGCATGGCATATGTGTGTGCATGTTGAAAAGCTGGCAAGCATTTCTGGACTAACTTCCCATGTGTTGCAAATCACAGTCATACTGACTGCAGGGAGTAACACCGTGCAGGTCAGACTTGGAGCATCAGTGACTATGATGAAGACAGGTAACACTGAAAAGTCCTGGAGCAAATAGTAGGGATTAGCGAGTGACATGTAGCACGTAAGTCTGTGACAAAAGGAATAGCAAGATCCTTGGGTCCACAAACAGGAAAGTTTTTTGTTTGGAAATATTGCTTGTACTTTTTACATAGCCCTTAATGTGGATGACTGTAATGCTTTTATGTCAAGCTGAAGATGAAGCACCACACAGCTGCTCACTCAATCTTCCCTCTCTCCGCCCGCCCCACCCCAGTGGAATGGGGAGGAGAATCCAAGTAAAACTTGTATGTTGAGATAAGAGCAGTTTAGTAATTTATTATAAAGTAAAATGAAATAATAATGGTAAATAATGATAATAAACAGGGAAAAAAACCCAAGTGATGCACAGTGCAATTGCTCACCACCCACTTCCCAAGTCTATATTGGCCACCATTCCAGGTAATTTCCCCCAGTTTTTATACTGGGCATTACATTCTGTGGTGTGGAATATCCCTTTGGTCAGTTCAGGTCACCTGTCTGAGATATGCTCCCTCACAGTTTCTTTTGTGTACCTCTTCACTGGCAGAGCATGAGACAAGAAAAAAAAGTCCTTGACTTCGGATAAACACAACTTAGCAAAAATCCAAAACATCAGTGTATTATTGACACCATACTCATTCCAAATCAAAAACACAGCACTGTAACAGCTACTGAGAAGGAATTAACTCTGCCCTAGCTGAAATCAGGACAGTGACTTAATCAAAGTCAATCAAGGCTGGATCTGAAAAAAGATCTAGGTGCCCCAGAAGGTGTGTAAGCAGACTTAGACCATCAACATTTAGATTTAGAAAGGTATTTGTTCAGCAACTGCCTAACCCTTGAGGCAACTGCATTGACTTGGCACCTCTCTGTTGGGCTGCAGTGATCACCCCAGAACCTGCAGTTCTGTTCCTGTGCATGTCCTGGCCACATATCCCTGCTGCTTGCTCCTGCCTAGGCTGGATCAGGCTCCCAAATCCAGGCAGAGGATTGCAGTCCCTGGAGTCCTCTCAACATGCCCGTTGAGACCACCTCCACCACACACTGTCATACACCACCCACAAATTTTCTCACTTCGATGTACACGTTCTACATCAAACAGCCCTGAATGAAATCACTCCAGGAGCAGGACTTGTTCCTCCCCATGCCAGCCAAGTGCCCTACTCACTAGTGTAATGCGCTTGTGCTGTGGTTCTCAGCCTTGGCTAGGAAAAGCTCCATGCAACCCCTCACTCCATGACCCTACTGGCTTTCTCCTGCAGCTGAAGTAGATAACAGGGGTTTGGGTTCCCAGACAGGAGCAGGCACGCAGCTTGCATATACCTAGACCTAGCCTTCAGCAGGGAAAAAGACATTTGGCAGCAGAGGGCTCTTCCCCTTCTCAGAATAAGGCCTCATGAGATTAAAAGGCTGCAGGATGAGACTTGGCACATTTAGACTCAGGGCAAAAAAAGAATAATAATTAACAGTGCAAATAATTAAGCAATTGGAGAAGCATGCTAAGGTTTGTGGCTGGTTCTTCAGCATTTAGGATGTCTCTTTCTCAAAGAAGTGTTCTAGTTCAAATGGCAGGGAATTAGGTCAGGGGAGTTCTCTGACCTGAGGTAGGTAGAAGATCATGCAGATAATCTACATATTCCCTCTGGTCTTGTGACTAATTCCCTTTGGTACAGCTATTCCCGATGTGAGATTGCAGGGACCTGTGCTTGCCCTCAGGAACTTACAAACTAATTCATCATCATGGCTAGGCTTCGCGAACGAAGATTTGGGAAGGCTCCATCCACATTTGCTACAGGCACGCTGGT
>NW_016690228.1:4036268-4103879 GCF_001604755.1 Lepidothrix coronata | reverse complement strand
GTTGCCATATCTGACTTGGCCGTGCTGATCCCCATGGAGTGAGATGATCATTTTAAGGAACTTGGGGGGACAACCTAACGTTTGTTGTGTCAACCCATTAGATACTCATAGGCTGCATGCAGACTCATTAGTTAAACTGAATTATGTATTTGCTCTTTGAATGTTATCAAAACATTCAGATCTAGCATGTTTCATGGTCTGCCACTATTACTTCTTCTTTGTACACAGATTTCTGTGGTTACGCCTTGCTTAAAAACCACAGACTTCTCATATGCATATACTAGTTTCGGTTATTTCATAAATTGAAACTATGGTCTCTGATGTCATCCCGATCTTTTAAATTTATCTTACTTTTGATGAAACCCTTTATTGTTAGATTAAAAAACAGTAAATATTTGTTTCAGATCTCATATATTAACTTTGTTTTAAAAAACCTGGCAGCACAAGATTCCTACAGAAGATGTATACTAGCTCACGCATCAAAGGCCTGCAGGCCCCTGGTATGTACCTCCACACTTGCAGTGCCTGCAAAAGATCGTGATCTGCAGTCCCTCCCATTGAGCAGGATGTTCATGGATGGTGGGATTTGATAGGGAAATATAAAAGTAATGCAAATGCATAGAGCCCCTGGATTCACTGCAAATGATCTGTTTTGCTTTGAGCTGAGTCCAGACTACCCTGAATTTTCCTAGAGCACAGGTAGGCAGTGAGACTTGCTCTGAAATCCTCAGTCTCTGTGCCTCCTTTGGAGCCTGAAGCAGTCTGCCTCATTTCTTCTCTTCCACCTTTTGTAACAAACAGACAACAAGAAACTGGTCTTGGAAGAGTTTTGAGATCCCACTACTGTCTTCCATCTGCAGTGATGTTTCTTTGGACTCTGGGGGTGTGCATATCCTTCAGATGTCATCTTCATGTCTTCATCCCAAGCCAATTTTTCAGAGGGACCCCAGTGTCCAATGACTGTAGGAATATCAAGAGCTACCCCATAACCATTCTCTTCAGTCACATTTATCCACCAGTTTGCATGTGCTGGCTGTGCATTTAATGTGTGAATAATAGTTTTTTGTGACTGTTATTCAGCACCTAAATACTTTTGCTGGAAGGAAGGTGGAGGACAGCAGGGTGGGGAGGTTTTTATTTAATGAGACTGTTAGTATTTGCTGACAAGAATCACTGACTATCTTAAGAAAAGGGAATCTGACCTCATTCCAAGTAACTAAACAGGAATTTGCACTGCAGAATAAGTGTGAAGCATGTGTTTTCCAGGAAAAAGAAAAGAGCATTTACAGTCGCGTTGACTAGGGATTTCAATATCTGTGAGGAAACATCAGTGATCACAGTGTCCACATTCTTTATGATGACTTGATTATTTTAGCTTCAAGCCAGTGGAAGCAGTACATGAACACACCCTCCTGCTAGACCCACCTCATGTGAACTTAGCCTCATGACATCTTCTCTCTTGTGCTTCAGATATTCCTAAAGCTTCCTCTAGCCTGGGAAAAAAAGTTAATCATGAAGCAGGTATGCAAGAATCCTGTTCCAGCTGACTGGATTTTCACATGCAGACATTGGTGAGGTCAACACTAGTGGAGTCCTACAGAGAGCATGAGAATGCTACAGATATCTTCGCTCTGAGAGATGATTTGGCAGTCACTGAAGAAGGGTTGGAGATTGAGTCCTGTTCCTGCAAAGCTGCAGTCACATAACATACATGTATGAGTCTCATTGGCACTGTAGCTTCACCTCTCCCTCCTACTCAGGGACCAGCAGGACTTAGTGACATGAGGCCTGATGCTCCCTAACCATATGCCCCTGCAGACAGCTGCAGAGACTGACCATGCTGCCTACACCATGACTCCAACACTGCCACCACAAACTCAGCCCTGCCGCAATCCCATCTGGGATCAGGAGATGCTTAAGGGCCAGTGAGAATGTTGGTCTCCTAGACAAGAGCATAAATTGTTGTGCAGCATCTCGAGTGCTGTCTGGATGTGTCCAGCTACGAAAGATGCTGGTGTGAATGAAAGCCCTGGCGGATGATGTGTAGCCTCCCTGTGCTCCAGTGGAGGTAACTGAGTACCCTGCTGTAAGCTGCAGTCCCTGGCCAAAGGGACAGAAGAAAGGGCTAAGTACCCACTAAGAGGAGATGTGGAGGTGTTTCGCTCATTTAATTTCATAGCTGTCAACACTAGCCTAAAACTGGGGGTAGAAAAGAAGTGAGAAGAAAAGCACTGTTTGCATAATCCTTTGGCAGTGAAATGGGCCAGGGTTCTTGTGGGAGAAGAGGAATTCAGTTTTTAAGAAACAAACAGCATTGCTGTACTAGGTAGTAGCTGGATAGTCCTGCTTTCCTTGAGAGTAGCACAGAAGTTTACTGTGGGTTTATATGCCTTGTCTTTTGTCCCCATGGTCTCTCCTCTGAAAAACACTGTAAAATGGAACATTCTTGCTGTTTTCTTTAAAGTAATCTGTAATTCTTTGGCCTTAATGCAAAGGGAGTCACCCATCTGTTTGGTTTGGGTTTTCGTTCTCTTTTCCACAAATGTCTTTGTTTGTGTTAACAGACAAATCTAATCATCCAGCTTGGAGGAGAGTTACGCAACTACAAACCTCCTGAGATTTCAGTCTAATAGCAAATCTTGCTTAATACCCCCGTGTTCACTTCTTGCTTCAGATTTGCAGCTCCTTTGGCATTACAGCTGTGTTCTTATAAAACAGATTAAACAGCAAAAGGAATGTTGAATGGAAAAGCTGTGTTATTTCTACCTTTCAGGACTTGGTGAAATGAGCCTGGCTGTGTTAAAACATGAGCTAAAATTCCCACTGGGAGCATTAGACTGAGTGATTCATATAAACACTTAAAGAAGTCAGCCTTGGTTGAGCTTCCTAGTCAAATAAGGTGGGTAATAGTACACAAGCAGCAGAGACCTTCTCCCCCTTCCTTTGGAGAGCACTGTTGATAGCAGCCTACTGTCGCTTATTGTCCCTGGAAAGCAGGAAGATGAGTATTGGGTAACAACAGAAAACCCGGGATTTGGTTAACTTTCCCATGAGGAATTGCGAGTATCTTTTCTGTGAAACTGCCTGGTGCTGTGAAACATTCTTCATCTGTGCCCTTGATGTGGGCCTTCTGGAGAGGGAAATCTCATCAACCTCTAGAAAAGCAGCTAGGTTTATGATCACTTTCTTTCACGGTTGACTTTCAAGGACAAAAACCTTATTAGAAGGAGGTCTGAAGAAAGGCAAGTTACAGGTATGTTCATTTCGTGTGTTGATAAAGGCACGGATGGAGTTGCTTTCTTTCCCTCTGCTCTGCTCTCTCTAGTTTTCAGGAGCTGTCGCTCAAACCCATCCTTCCTGTTAGCTTTTTGCCTCTACCCACGTGCTCTGTGTGGAGCCTGATTCTGACCTCAGCACCAGTGCTGCAGCACTGGCATGGCTGTGGAGGGTGTGAACTGCACTAGTGGTCGTGGGCTGGCAGTGATCCCTTGCTGTAATATTGAACTCTGCTCTCTATGAGCTGAAAAATTACCATGTGCTGGGACATCCTTCTGCACAACATCTTTTATGGGTGACTTGCATGGAGATCTTCCCTTGGCTTGCTTTGGGCCCTGCCTGCCCATCTTGGCAGAGGAGTCCCCTGTTGCTGGCTCTGGAAGCAGCTCTAGCATCAGCCGCTGCAAAGATGCTAGTAGAGCCACAGCTGGAACAAAGCACGTCGCTCAGAGAATAGAGCTGGGTAGCCAAGTTTCTGCAGCACTTCCAGATGTGAAGCAGGGGGGTTGGTTTTAGCCTATTTTTCAGATTTTTTTTCTAATTTTTTTTTTAAAGCATCATGCAAGTGCACTGGGAACAATTTGTACTGTTCGCTCACACTCAACTGCATGTTCCCAGTGTCAGCACTTATCATTTTTTTCTAGCTTTTCTCTAATGAAAGTCACATCTGTGTGTTGGGGCAGATTGGCAGCAGAGATCTTTTCCACTGAAATCCAAGGAAAAACTATCCCATTCCACTCTGTCATATGTGTGACTTCTGCCCTTGGCATTCAAGGTAATCCCATCCTGACAGACCACTCCAGGGACTGAGGAGGGGCAATGTCCATGGTCGCTCAACCCAGGAGGTAAAATTCTTTGTAACTTTGGGGAGGTTGAACTGAATAAACACTGTGTGATTTTTGCAAGAGTGCTCCAAGGAGGTGTGATTGCTGAGTAACTTCCCAACTGTGTGGACACTTGGGAGAAGAGGCTGCTGGAAAGTCACACAGGGTTTTATTTCTACAGGGAATCAGGAGCTCAGACCTAAGGCTCAATGCCCCTGTCAGCATGCTGCACTGGTGCTTTATCTTTGCCTTAATATGCATCTTTCCTCTGATTTTGTCCTGCCTGTAGTTTCAAGCAACCTCCTTAACAAATCCTACAGCATTTTCTGGGGAATTAACATAACCGTGAGGGGGATTAGGTTGCGAGAGGAACTAAAGAAACCTCCAGTGCAGCCTATCTATGGCTTCTTTTCAGGTGATAAGAAGTGTGTGTCATGATGCACAGGTTGCTGCTCCTTCTTCTCCTGGTCAGCTTCAGCTCACCTGCACCCAGGTTTTCCGTGAGTATCTTTCAGTTAGAGTCTGTGCAATCTCTCAATGGTTCGCCATTCCCAGTCATACAGAGATGGATGTTCCCTCACAAGAGGGATGGAGATCTGTAAGAGTAGAGCAAGAAAGCATCTACCTGCAATTAAAGGAATGTCACTCTTCTTGTACTGATAATACAGAGTTTTCACAGCATTAAGGGCTGTGCAGCTGTCTGGGTGACAGAATTGACATTGCTAAGAATTAAAAACAACAACAAGCTCTTTTTTAAAAATATATATTTTTGTAGCCAAAATATCAGCTCTTTTATCTTCCAGTTTTACACAAAGATGATTCTGGAACCTTGCTGGTTTGCCCTGTCTGCAGTGCAAGAGCCGAGTTTTCTCCCTCTTATCAATCTGAGCATTTTTGTAGTCTGCAAACCTTCCCTTTGAGCTCATTTAATGGGGGTCAAGACAAATTATTTTTGTCCAAAGTAAGTTTTTGTGCATCTGATCATATTCTGGCATGCTCTGATCAATGCCAAGGTTGTTGTAGAAACACCATTTTCACTGGATTCAACTTAACAGCTCATGCTGTGCAAGATTTGTGTATCTTAGCAAGATACGACCATCAAATCATTTTGATCCACAGTGGCAATATGACATGTTAGGGTCAAGAGGAGACAGATACTCCTCTCTCTGCCTCTCTGTACTTACCACTGACTGAAGCATGGGGGGGGGGTGTTTCATTTTCTCCATAGGATAAAGATGTCTGCCTCCTAGACAACAATAATTTAAGACAAAGGTTAAAACAACTTCAAGACTTGCTTTACTTATACGACCTGCAACTGAAGGACATCCTGGAGAACACTTACCACAGAACAAAAAGTGGGCTGTTCTCAGGCAACAGGAGCATGCAGCATGAGATTCTTTTACCCACAACCAGTGGAAATTTGATAGTTTATGACCAAGGTACAGTTTGCAGTAACGTGCCATAATGTTAATTTCTCCCAGCAGTGTCTCATGTGTCATATTTTATTTCTGCTAAAAGTTTTAAATTTTTTTAAGTGGATTGTATTTTAAAATGCAGATACATGGGAAGGAGAAGAGCTGACTAGTGGTGCTGGTAGCAGCAAATAGTCAGCTGGCCAATCTTTAGGCAGCTACCATCCAAGCACAACATGGACACCTGAAGCTGGGCTTCTCACTTGGGACTCTGCTGCAGAGAGGAACAGCCACCTCTCACGTTTTCCATTAGACTTAACTTTAGGCATCTGCTTTGGCAAAAGGTGGGCCCTGCTCTTGAAGAGCCCATTTCCTCTGAGTGACTTAGGGAAGTTCAGAGCGCCTAGCTCAGCTGCAGGCACTGAAACCTGTTTAGAGGAGCCAAGCCACTTCTGGGGGAGAGTAACAGGCATGCATGTTCTTTGGTGTTATTTTGAGAACATGGTCATAAATGGCATCTTCGCCTGTGGCCAAGATTTTATCCTTTGTGGGGATTACACTGAAAGTGCAGAACACTGAGGTCCTGAAAGGCTCTGTCCTGATACAGCCCTTGTAGAGCTGGTCACAGAAGCTTAGCCTCTTATTTTAGAATTGTTGTTCCCTGATTCTATCTGAAATACAGCTAAGGTTACTTTACTGTCCACATGGAAATTAGCTTCCCTGCGAATGATCTTGCTGACAGAGATGGTTTCAGTCCTCCATGACTATAATGTTATAGCCTCAGCCTAAGCTGCAGCTGTCCTGTATCTCACCAAAGATTTGGGAATGATTCCCTCAGAAGGCATGGCTGTAAAGGCTCTCGAGCCTTACTGCTCTTTGTCAGGCCCAGCCATTTGCAAAATAGCCTTGCTACTACATTGCTGAACCATTTGCTTTAATTTTCCAGGGCTTGCATAGCTATACACAGGCTAGCCAAGTGTTCTTGTCCCACACAGCCTCTCAGTGATGTCTTCTCTTGGTGGCACATATCCCTTTGCTTTCCCACCACACCATTTAACAAACAGATACCACTCTGCCTAGATTGCTCTGCAGTGTATAATCGGAAGAACACCAAAAGTGGCTACTACCGAATCAGGCCCAGAGCAGACCGAGAACCTTTCCTGGTGTACTGTGAGATGTCTGATGGAGGGGGGTGGACGGTCATCCAACGGCGGAGTAACGGCAGGGAGAATTTCAACAGGTGGGTGCATCGTTGTTGCATCCAGAGGGCTTTCAGTCAGGCCAACAGCTCCCACCCCTGTCCTGCTGCCTGACAAACCCCCACCCCTGTGAAGCAGGATATGCAAGACTATATATTAGTCTTGCATATTGGATGATTACTTAAGATTAGAGCAATCTGGTGGTACCTACTGGCAGCAAGAGGCCATTTTCAAATTGGACCTATCATATCCTTTCCATAGCTTTTCTGCATTTGAATGCATATTTGTTTTATCATTATTGAAGACTGTCAAAAGCTCCAAACTGGCAGGTATTTGCTGCTAGTGCATAGACTGAGATTTGTTGAACATACCTGTTTCCATATCAGGAATTATGTTCAGCATGTTGTAAGATTTATTACCGTATTTAGATAATTCAAAAAGATGCCAAACCAGATTGTCCTTTCTCTATACAAAGTCCCAGAGAGGTGACTTTCACACAGAAATTTACAGGAGGAGAGATGCTCTGGTAGCACAGTAAAGAAGAAATGTCCCCATGCAGATTATTTCACTATCACAGCACACACAGTTTCAGGGATTATCTAGTGCCTCTTAAAGTCTGTTCAGTCCATTGCAAAGCTACCTCAACTGACTCCAAGCTGGCTTGCCCAGAGAGTTATAGCTATCTGGCCATGGCAGTTCAAGTGAAAGGAAAACATCCCAAAGAGGAGCATTGACTAGTATGTAGGTCAGGTAGACTCAATATCCATAATAACAACATGAAAGTGGGAATAAACACAGGGTTACTAAAACTGGAAATGATGATACACAGGAAGTATATGTGAATATCAAAGATAATACATAAATCATGTGAATTATGACTTGGTGAAGAACAATATCAGGTGTTTTGCTGAAGACCAATGTGACAGCTTCTGCTTTCCCTTTTCATCTAACTGACAACCTCACCCTGTGAGCATCACATCTGACAGTTTGAAGGTTTGATCCCAATATATGTGTGTGCACAGGTTTAGCAGGAGAAAAAGTAAGCTGTGAGTTGTACTTACTTCTAAGGCAAAGTGACAAATCTCAGCTCAGCTTGTGATGAGTTGGATACTTTCAGAAAACAGTGTCTAGAAATACAGGTGAAATTTTACTTGTTACCATATCCAAGTGTCACAAACTACCTAATTCCCTCACATGCTGAAATTGATATTTGTATCTCACTGCAGGAAATGGGATGAATACAAACTGGGATTTGGGAGATTCCAGGGCAAGAATGACGAATACTGGCTGGGCAATGACCACATCTATGACCTGCTTGCTAGAGGTCCAAGTATTTTTCCTCTACAGATTTCTTTGTAATTTGCATTAGATAGTTCATCTAACAGGACACAACTTTATGTTTAGGAGAGAGCTCATTAAAGATTGAACTGATGGACTGGCATGGGGAAAGACGTTACGCAGTCTATGAAAATTTCCAACTTGCAAATGAGCAGGTAAGAAAGGGGGAGAGCCATGACTTGCTTGTTTTGGTCTGTGAGGGTGGTGCATCTGCATATGCAGCATCAGACCAGTATCAGGTTTGTAACTACAGCTTTGCGAAAGTTATCTTCTGTGGTTCCCTGGGCTTCCTAGTTTGTCTAACTGACAAACAGTCCTGGGAGCAGGGACATAAGCCTGGGATCTTTCCCTTACAACTGTGGAGTGTCGAAGTCACCAGGTGACAGAATAATGTGTGTATGCTCTCTTGCTATCTCTGCTGCGGCACTGAAGGCAGCTCTATGGTAGTCCATCTCTCTGCTGCAGGGCACAAAGAGGTATGTTCTTGCCTCTAGTCTCATGATTAAAAAAGTCTGCTGCGAGTGAGAAGACCCTTAGGGTTTGAACCTCTGCAACAAAATGGAACCCTATTCTCCTACTTCCTAAGGGAGTGTTTCAGACTGTCACATAAAAGGCAAGCACCAGAACAAAACCTCTCTACCTTGTTTTAAAATAAAACACTGAACTTTAATCAAAGCCTTGAAAGAGCAGTTGTAAGTTCCTATCTTGAAAAGAGGTACCTGTAGCACTACACCTCATGCTACAGACACAGAAAGCCCAAAGACAGAAACATCCTGTATTTCCATGTTTGCTTCCTAGCTGTAGACAGCATCCTGCTCCATACAGGTGCTGTTCTTTGCAGGCTTGCCTTTCTGAACACCACATGCAAGTAGCCCAAATAAACAAGGACATGAGTTCCATTGCATGGACCAGTCCTAGTACCAACTCCATCACTGCTCCAGAAATGTACACATTATGCTCAGTTTGTGATTAGAGCTTTCTTATTAAAAGTTTGAACAGCTTCATTTTAATACCTTATTGCCATTTTTCATAAAGAAAGGAGGACTATGATGACAGGAGAAAGCCCACAACACAAAAGTAATCATCCATCTCATATCAAATGTCTCTTAGACCTGTTAGCTGTGCACAATGGAACTATTATTCTAATTATTCCCACCAGGACCAGACCATTTAGCCAGAAATCAGATGACTTCTAGTCCTCGGAAGAGCAAAATGCCTAAGAATTTATTCTAGCTGAACAACTGATCAGTTTATAAAGGCAACTACTTGGCAGAATTTTTTGCTAAGTTTGTTCTTGGTCAGCTAGAAAGAGCCTTTCATCTTGCTGTAGAGTGTATGAAGTGGTTGTTGAACCACGACAAACCTGAAGCCCTTTGTAGCAGCAGCAGTAATTAGCAATCCCTTCTGGAAGTTTAAATCCTTCATTGATCTGCACTGGGATCATTAAAGCACGGAGACAAAAGTCAACCTTGATTTCAAAAGTGGATAAAATGGCGAGAGCAAATTTGATCTCAAAAATGGGAGGAAGGACCGAATGAGCTGATATCAAAGACATGTGTCACATATTCCTGCAGGACAATTACAGGTTATGGTTTGGCACGTATTCTGGTAACGCTGGCGACGCTCTGTCTGCTGGGAGCAATTTTGAAGATCAGTGGTCAGCCTCTCATAGAGGGATGCAGTTCACCACATTTGACAAGGATCACGATCGATTCCTGGCAGGCAACTGTGCATCAGAGAATAAGGGCGGTTGGTGGTTTAACAGGTATGGAAAATAGCTGATTCCTCTCGGATGAGTCGAGTGTGGGTGGCTGTACAGCTGAGAGGACTTGCCTGCCTTACAGCAGCTGGAGGTTGCTGTGTTCATTTGCCACCTTGCACAGCCAAACCTAAGATGTTCACACCTACAGATCCTCAAAGGAAAGCAAACTGCTTCTTTCATTATAGCAAAGCAGGTAAGTTGAATTCATTTTAAGAAATGGGCCACAGGTAAGTTGCATTCACTTTAGGAAAATGGGTCAGAACAAATGCATAGGGGCCAATGACCTGGAAGGAAAAAAGCCCAATTAAAATTCCTAAAAGTGCTTTGGGTTATACTCCAGAAAAGAAAACAACTGTACCCATAGCAAGCTGAAGCATGTACAAAGGATATTTCTCTCTTGTGGAGCATGTCTAGGGGGTGAGCTATCCCATAACAGATGTGATGGTATATTTGCTAGTTGGGCATATGTCACACATCAATGGGCAGGGACTCAGGTTCACCTGCCCTGGGACCATGGACACACCACTCTCAGTTTTTCTCTGCTTTACTGCAGGATGAGCCCCTTTGGCAAGACCCTCATCACATAACAATTGAAATCAGTGAAGCTACATCAATAGTAGGATTCACCTTCATTAAAAGACATCTGCATTTTTAAGTGTCAATATGGAGCTGCCTACACTTGAGCTAGAGCCTAACAAATGGCACTACACCCCTCTGTTTAGGCACTGTGGTTATAATGTCCATAATTAATACACCTGAAGGAGTCTACAGGCTGAATTCTGTGACTAGTGTAGGTGTCTGCTTTAGTATGACCCATATACTTGTTTGGGTTCCACTAAGTGCACTAACCACATCTCCATCCCACCCTGGTATTTCTAAATGTATGTTGTGTGAAAACTGTACTGCACTGCAATGATGCAATATCTTCCCACGCTAAGCATAATTCCCTTTTTCCCTCTCCTACATCGTCACAAGGTGCCATGC
Source organism: Lepidothrix coronata (assembly GCF_001604755.1). NCBI lineage: Eukaryota > Metazoa > Chordata > Aves > Passeriformes > Pipridae > Lepidothrix > Lepidothrix coronata. The sequence goes on along the minus strand of NW_016690228.1, from coordinate 4,093,084 downwards.
CGCAAACCTCAATGGACGATACTACAGAAGAGGAAGGTACAAGGGCTCCCATGATGATGGCGTGGTTTGGTCTACGTGGCATGGGATGTGGTACTCGCTGAAATATTCAGCCATGAAAATCAGGGCTCCGTTCTTCATTGACAGTGAGAGTGGAGATGGAGAGAACAGTCAGGGAAGCTGAAACCTGCTGCTTTGGAAAGAGGAAAAGTACAGGCTGAAAAGAATTGTATAAGTTGATAGCTGGTTCTCTGCTGCTGCCAATTGCCAAACCTGCACTGTGATAACTGGAGTTGCACCTGCTTCTGCTACCTGAAGCTAACAGCAAGAGTTGTTTGAGCATAGCCAGACAAAAATTTAACAGCAAACATATGGATCTCAGTCATGGGATAACCACAGATTTCTTTTTCAGCAGTTTTCAGGAATTTGTTGGAAAATGTTTATTAAAAGCTCTCTGGACTTCGAATGATCAAGCTAATAACCATGGCAGTGTTGGATCAAGGGTTGGACTTGATGATCTTGGAGGTCTTTTCCAACCCAGTTCATTCTATGATTCTATGATTCTAAGCATGTCCTGTAATCTATCTATACTCTTCGAGGTCTAAACCTTTCTCATCTTGATTTTAACCATCAGCACTTCAATTATGAGGACATCAGAACAGAAAGAACAAAGTAATGGAAAATTGGACTTCATCTAGCCTTTTACTAGCGTTTTGTTCTGCCTCAGGAGATGTTTCTAAGCAACTCTCCCTATGGTTCTAAATTGCCACACTTCAGTATCAGAGTGCCTCTGGAGAGTGTGAAACCAAACGTGGATGGATGTGCTCCAGCTGCTAACGTACATCCAGACTAAGACTACTTCAAAGTAAACCTCCACAATAGGGACAATGTGGGCACTGGGTTCCATTGCCAACAACTTCCTGCTGGAGATCCACTGCTACAGCACACTGCAACACATTAATGCAAAGACAACCCTGCCGACCAGATTTAAGCCCCAGACTAAAATTAGGCAGATTTTACTAAATTTAGCTGAGCACAGATATTCTTAGGAGTTCCTAAAATGCAGACATGATTCATTTGTACATTCTCCTGTAATTTACAAGATGACTCTGAGTTAGTGAAAAGGAATTAGAAAGTAGAAAGTGGTTGAACCACAGGGCAAACTACTTTCATTGTCTCATTGGAGTGAAGCAAAAGAGCAATACAAATGACTGAAAGAAATGGAACACTGAAAGTTTATTTTCCACAAGTTGTTAACAGCAACGGTTAAAAATGAACAGCAGTATCAGCTTGATGCAAGTCATTTAACTATTGTGATGTAGAATAAGCCTAATTTTTTATGATTTACAATATTTTTTTTAACTGGTAGCTCTTTTCCATTTATTGGCTTTTAGATCTATACATATTGTCATTTCTATGTACATCCATAAAGAACAAAATAAAACCAGCTGAGTAGGACTTAATACTTTTTATCTGGTTTTTAACAGTAGGAACTTGAGCAGAAAGTTGGATTAAAATCTTGTAAAGGTCATAATATGAGAAAAGCATTCCTTTGGTATTGGCTCCAATTCTTTTCTACTTGTTGAAAGGGTCTGCAAGGTAAGTTTAATTTCCATGGCTAAAGCTGTCCAGGAGACAATGCAGAGACACGTGGTGAAGGTTCAGTATAAAATTTGGTTTGGTTACTCTGCTTTGTCAAGAGGTAAACCCTGTTCTCACTGCTTCCTAGACATCCCAGTGATTACAAATGTGAACACTGGAGTGCAGTGGGCAGCACTCTAGGGAGCCATGTTCCTAAAGTCTGTGCCCTTCACAAGACTGCAGCCTCACCCTTTTCCCAAGCATATCCACTTGGAATGAAATGTGCACCTACCTGTCTGAAATGAGGTTGCCCTTGTGAAGAAAGAGCTGCAAAGAGCTAGCGCTTGCTATTTCCCTTCTGATCAATACTTCTGTGTTTTACTAGGGTAAAATCTTAGTGCAAGGTTGTAACTGCATGTTGGGAACATAAGAAATGACTTTGCACAGATTATAGTTGTGTGGCCACTGATGAAGTGCTGAGGGCACTAAGGACGGCTTTTGTCTACATTGAAGACCCAGAGAAATGTGAGTGAAATCAGTTAATGCCTTCTGGCCAGTGATGCTAAATCCCATTTTTCAGTAGAGGGCTAAGGAAACAGGGTAAAGATTACAGACTGCAGAAATTACAGCACTGAAGGGACAGCATTAGCAATTTCACAGTTCATTAAGCACCCAATAACCCATCTGATAATGAAGTATCAAGCTGGAAATAAAGTCAGCAGGGCTTAGTCAGACAACTGCCACCTGGTCAAGTTCCCCAGTGAGTGAGCAATGAGCGATGTAAAGTCCAGACTATGGAGCCTGTTTCCCTCTATGTCAGTATGGAAAGGCAGGCGTTATTGTTGGACTGCCTTCAGCCAGCATCAATGTTATGGTGCTTTTTTCTGTCTCTGAGAGAGAAAGAGGGGACAAGGTATGACAAGCTGGGAGGGAAGGGGTCTGCCTTGTTGTCTTTGTAAAATGTACCTAAGCACATTTAATGCTTTACAGGAGCTGTTCTGAAGACAGCCCAACACTGGGAAATTTGCAGGAAGCAGCATCTGATTTAGAGCAACACTCCCCCTTCTCTGCCCTCCTGTGGCACAGGGGACCCCCTTGGAGATGGAGAGGTCACAGGGCTTTGTGGCGGAGCCTTAAGCTCCCACAGCAAACCCCAGGAAGCATTTCAGAACCCCCTTTATGTCAATAAACAGGGTAAAATGCCACTAGCTGAGTACTTATTTGATCTGAAGGCTACTGCCAAGCTCAAATCACTCCCACTAAAGGTTAGGGGAATGCTTGCTGAATGTTGCTGTGCTGTACATTTGATCTCCTGTTTCTCCAGGGTTTCCCATGCTGAGAGGCTCAACAAAGCTTAAAAGATACTGTAGCCCTGCAGCTCCAAGTCTGACAGATCTCTGCTTCAGGGTGAATGTGCTTCATACTGCAAAGTTTACCTTATTACAGGGGTGGTGAGTAACCTGAGCAGCAATTGCTTCAGAGGTTTGATTTCCAGCTCATTTAAGTCAATTTAAAGACTCATTACATTCGACTGCCTTTGGATAACTCTTCAAGCGTGGACACGTTCTTACATGCTTTAAACAGCACTTCAAGCTGACAGCTTGTGGGAACGCATAGCCAGTAAAATGCCATGCTGGGCCAAAGTCTGAACGCCAATGTGCCCTGTTGGGAAATGTGCCCTGTGCTCCTGGGAAAGAGGGAGCTCACATCACCCTGCAAGTTGGATCTGCTACTCCAGCAGCAGCTTCAAAACTTCACCCATCAAAAAGGCCATTCAAACAGCCAGGTTTGATTCTGTGGCCAAATGCTGAGTCTTTTTGCTCCTAGGTTGTCACAGCAAGTGACACCGTGTGCCTGTCAAACTACCTGTGCATGCTTTGGACACTTCAGTGGGGTGCCATAACTGGCAGCTGACACACGGTGATGCTGCTCTTCCTTTAAAATTGCTGTTGCTTTGTGGGGGGTGGGGGAGGGGGGAAGTGTGGGATTGGGAAACCTATGTTTCTGCTCAGAAAGCCCATTTTGAGAAAGATAGCACCTCCTTCCAGAGAACAGAGCACATGCTAATTTTTCCTTCACACCCACAAGGCATGTTAAAGGGCATGTAGGGTTGGGCTCCTTATGGGAGAGTTGATTTAAGACTGACCGTCTAAGATTTAAGATTTAGTCGACCACCTAAATCTATCTTTTCTCATACCTACCTCCATGGGCAGCACCTCCTCTTTTCTTGCTTTTGCCCACTAGCATCACCTTGCTCTTTCCAAGTCCCTGGAGAGACAGCTATCCCAACAAATGGCAAGCAAAGTCTCTAAGTAATTCTTTCTGGCCTGAGCTCTGGCTCTGTTGTTAACCAGGTTTCCAACCCAACTCTGAATACTTGCAGCAACGTATAATGGCAAATTTGTGATCTCTAGTTTTAAAGCACAACAGATAAACCCACCATGGCTGTTGTACTTCACTGTTACTGCTCTCTACAACTACCTGAAAGTAGCTTGTAGCAAGGTGGGGGTCCGTGTCTTCTCCCAAGTAACAAGTCACGGGACCAGAGGAAATGGCCTCATATTGTGCCAGGGGAGGTTTAGATTGGATATGAGAAAAAAATTCTTCACTGAAAGGGTGGTCAGGCATTGGAACAGGCTGCCCAGGAAAGTGGTGGAATCACGGTCTCTGGAAGTGTTCAAAAAGCATGTGGATGTGGCACTTGGTGATATGGTTTAGTGGTAAACACGGTGGTGTTACATTAATGGTTGAACTTGATGATTTTAGAGGCCTTTTCCAACCTGAATGATTCTATGAGTCTATAAGATTCTCTGTGAATCACCAGATGTTGTCATTTTATTTTTAATTTTTGTTAACATAACAGGTATTAACCAAATAATCTTGTTGTTTGCTGGTTTTGTTCTTAATTTATTTTGATCTTGCTGTAGTAGTATTGTTGTCAATATATTTACATTTAAAAAAATTACTAAAGGAAAGGATAATTATGGAAAGGATGCATGATTCAACAGTTCTCAGTGCTTTTTACAGGTAGCATTCTGCAGTAACATTTCTGCAAGGACTAAAATCTGATCATCTGTTTTCTTTGCCCTCCCTGTAGCATGCCTTTTCTAAAAATTTCTTGCAAATATCTGTACATCATTGTTTTCCTGGCATAAATATTGACAGAAAGAAAATATTAAAGTCTTGAATGATGAAAAATGCCTCCTCAATTTTAAATTCACTCCAAGTATTCAGCATCAATTGTTTGCACTTCCATGCAACCCGCTAAAAAACCCTCACCAGATGACTTATTTGAGCAACTACAACAGTTCAATGACGCTAACCAGAAAAATGATAAAAACTGCTCACCACTAGAAGTTTGTCCTTTCTAAATGGGAAATCATTCATTAATCAGGGCAGATGGCTGAGGATGCTGTACAATGGATGCCTCAGTATGTCACAGTCTACTAGTACGGAGTCCACAAGGTGTGAAAGGCTAGATCAGTGGCACTCATCATCTTTGATTCATGAAACATGACCGCTTTAGGCAATAAAATCTATTGGCTATTCCTGGGTCATGTCTTCACTAACATGTGCTTTCCCAGCGTATTTTGTGTGTATTGTACACACATGCATACGAAAAAATATTATATGAAAGCACTTTTCAGTAATTAGAAAGGAATATGTTCCCACAAGACAGATCTGGGGCATTATTCCCTCCTGCTCCATGTGAAGGTAACGTGATTCCTGTTGCTTCTTCTACCAGAAGCCAACTGATCCTGCAGATTCTCTACCAGGCATGCCCCTCCTGCAGGGCCGCAATGAGTCACTCAGATCACGAGCTTCTCAATGCTTAGAGTACTTGTTTCATCTTCTTCATTTGAACCAAAATACCCAGGGAGGTCAATCATCTGCTGCTCTGCCTCTGTTAAGCCAAAAGTACTATTATCATAAAAGGCAAACTCAGGGTCCAAGGGGAAGCTCTGGCACTTGTCCCTACGGTGCTGGGCAGGGCTTACACTCAGGCCTCTCTGGGAATTATCTTTGCCATTTGAGCCTGTTTCTTTCCGCCACATGCCTCTGGGGTTAGGTGAAGGGCCCCTCTTACTTCGGCTGGGCTCAGGTTTTTCAGCTGCCTTCTCCTGACCAGCAGGCTGGCGGTCAGTGATCAGGTCCAGCTTCCTCACTGGAGGACCTGCCCTGTGGTGGGACTTTGTGCCATGGCCCTGTGGTTCACACCCCAGCACAGTGTTGTGGGGCTGATCCAGCTTTTCACACGCTGGATTAGCATTTCTGGATTTTGGCCGTGTCCTGTCCTCCAAGCTCTGGTCCCATGTCCTGGTCCTGGAGTTGTAGAGAGGAGTCTGTCGGGGTGTGAGAGTGGACATGCTTCTCTCTCTGAAAGGCCTAGCCTTTTTAGTTTCATGGAAACTGGCTGTTCTTCTAAACTGTGAGTTTCTGTGACAGCCCCTCTCGGGCAAGTCTGCTCTATTATCCTGGTGCTTGAAATGAGCTCTTCTTACTAGGGTTTGGGTAGGGCTCACTGCAGGATTGGCCTGTGAGAATGGAAAATCCAGCCTGGGGTGAGAGCTTTCCCCCAGGAATTTGTGCTGACTGGCTGGCTGGTCCAGAAATGGAGATTTGATCCGAAATTTGTTTGCTGCTACCTCCTCTTGGCTTTCCTGGCTCAGGGGAAGCATCGTGGTGGCACCAACAACTGTGTCCGTGAGGGGATTCTGAGAGACATGGTACACCTTAGTGGTCTCCGTCAGGCCTTTCTTCTTCATCTCTTTCAGCTGCTGTTGTGCCAGGCGGTAGCTGAAAATTGGAGGGATTATTTTTTGGGCATTTGGCTGCAAGTTTTCACTTCCAGAGGCATCATCTTCTTGGGCAAATTGGAGGCTTCGCCTATAGGTCAGAGGAATGTTAACAAGGGCATCCCCTCCTTCAGCAAAGCTGTCCCGCTGCTTGTTGCCTTGACAAATGTTCTCCTCGTCGGAGTTTTTCCGGAAGCCAGGGGAATGGACAGAGTTTCGTCGGACAGCAGTACTGCATTTCTGAGCTCTGCAGAGCTTCCTCCAGAGGGTGATGAGAATGGTGGTAAAGATGATAAACAAGCATACAGAGATACCTGTGATGGTAACTATATTATCTGCTTTCCGGTTCTCTCCTGGCTGGACAGGAGGTGGGGTGGGAGGCTTGACAGCTGTAAGAGAGAGCACACATGTCTGTCAGAGTTGCACTGGCATCAGCATTTTGGTACTTGAGGATGGATATGTTACTACAAAGAAAAAATAAGCAGTTAATACAGTACAGGAAGTTGTCTGCCATTAAAATTTGCTCACTGGAGATGACTTACTACTGATGACTTCAAACTGGCCCAAAAAGATCTACTTACTTTAAACCAAGGTGCCCATGGACCTTTTAAATGCAGCCATTACTTTTTCCTGTTTTGCCATTTCTATAAGGCATTCCTAAATAAGTGTAAAATGGCATAACTCTATTTGCCCTTCTTTATTAAGTACTTTAAGATTCCCTGATAAAAAGTGCCATAAAACAGGAAAAAAATAATTCAACCGAGGCTAGGACTTCAGGTATCACTTTATTTTTAGGTGAGCTTAAGTGGATGTGAGAATTGGAATGAGTTTGAAGAGCAGAGAGGCAGCACTAGCAGAGACAGTGTAACTTTTCTAAGCATTCTTCTGAGCGTGCTTCTTCCACCACTGTCTGGTGCCATAGCGCCAGAGGGCAAAAACTGAACATGTCACAGCAAGCTCTCAACTGAAAAGGCCATTGCTCTGGTGTCCCTAGCATTCTAGGACTGACACTCTGCAAACTTTTCTTCACTGAGAGGGTGCCAGCCACTGGAACAGGCTCCCCAGGGAAACTGTCATAGCACTAAGCCTGCCAGAGTTCAAGGACCGCCCGGACGATGCTCTTAAATCATATGGTTTAGCTTTAGGTAGTCCTGTGAGGACAGGAAGTTAGACTCAATGATCCTTATAGGTCACTTCCAACTTGAGATATTTTATGATTCTAACCTGTAATGAGAACATTTCAGAGCTGTCCACATCCCTATTTAAACCTCTCACCAGCCCATTGCTCCACATAACAGATCGCCGAACCAATAAGAAACTAATGATTCTTTTTTGAATGAGGTCTCTAGAATTTCAGGTGCAGCCTTAAGCAGAATACAGCATGGTTGAAAGCAGATGAATTAGTCCAGCAGCTAATTTTAGTATCTGTTAGCACTCCCCAATTTTTTGGGGTCAGACATCAGCTCTGTAAAGCCACGAAAATGTTGTTCGAGAGCAAGGCTGGTCAGTCATACTTGACAAGAGCTGGACATAAAGCTGTGAACTCAAACTGAACCACTGAATCACCCTGCCCTAGTCTCCTGCTTTATCCAGAAGCCAAAGCTGAGTGATAGACAGTCAGTTGTAAAACTCAGCAGGTGCTCCTGCCTGCACCACAGTGACTGCCCAGGCATAGGAAATGCAATTGCAGAATAATGAGAAGTAGACACCACATACTTCCCATAATTCAGAAAAAAAAATATTCAACAGCAAGCTGGTAGTGCAGCTTTTAGGTGTGCAGGACGCATAAATGCACCGATAAACACAGGCCAGAAAGTCTCAGGCTGCTAAAAACAGACATGCAGGGTGCTGGGTTAGGCAGGAGGTCCACTTCTTTGACTCAGGGCTACCTGAGTCAAAGAAGCCCTTTAAAAAATCCTGCCAATGAATAAACTTTGATCTTTGTGTCACTCTGAGAGCTTGAAAGCAGCTTAAAGAACAAGACTGATGAATCTTTTAGGAGGATCCCTAAAACTTGCATTCAGTCCACTGCTACCATGCCAGAGCCCAGAGCACTGCTGTTCTGGAGGCTTGATCATGGAGTGAACAAGCTGACCTCAGGAAAGAAAGCAGGACCAGCATTTGCTCTGTTAACTCCAGCAGAGCAATTCATTCGTTTCTCATCCTTCTCTCAGTCCTGTTGCTTTCCAAACACTCTGTTCTCCATTTGTAACGCACACTGTGCTGCGTCATTTGGAGCAGACAGCTAATAGCTTAGCAAACGGCGAGGTTCAAAACAGGACTTTGTCGCTGTGGATCGCCTCTCTCTGCACCTCATCTTCCCCTGCCCCTACACTCTGCTGGTCTCACTCATTCAGCCATTTGCTCCATCTGCTGGACTAACGACTGCAGAGTTACGCTGAAAACAAAGCTTGTCTGCTTTGTAAAGCTGCAGATAGCAGAGATGGGAAGGGTCAAACTCCCAGCTTGAGATCAGGAGCAGATGAACACTGTAAAGTCACATTGTCAAGTCACTTCTCAATCAACCTAAGATTCAATGGGATGAAATCATATAGGTGATTCTGTAAAGGAAGCTGGGAGCAGGAGGATTAGAAACCATGTGCAAGTGAGAAGCGAGGTTTTTCCTCCAGATGATTCCACAGGGTACAGATGCAGGCCTCCTGTGCATTTGATTTTATATATATATATAAACCCTCTTTATTAACCCAGAGACCTCACTGGAATTTGAGGACTGTCCAGACCTGCTGAGTGCTGTCATACTGTAACTTAGTACTCATACTGTAACTCATACTGCCACAGGCCTGTGAACTGTGCATGCACAGGAGGTTGACCTCTCTGGCAACCATCACATACCTTGCACAGTTGCACACCTGCATGGGAAGACTGACACCTCTGAGAAGGACCAGAGAGGCAGGTCACCTCTGTGCATGTAAAGCAAGGTACACACACAAATCATGTGCCCAGCACATGCTCTGCACGCACAGACCCCCTCTCTGGGGAGCTCTGTGCACCAAGACTACTCTCTGAGCTCCAGAGGAGGGCTGTGAAACTGGCTGACAAGGAGCCAAACCAAATTATGTACTCACAGACATACCTCTCCAGCAGGTAACAGGAGGCATGGAATAGCACAGCTCAACATCAGCTTTAGAAAAACACTAACCACCCACTGCATTTTGCTGGTGACATTACTGCCGACAGCAGTCTGATAGAGTTTGGCATAGGGAAAAAAACAGCTCTAAAGCAGGACATTAGTTTTAAGCTGGGGCCCAAAACATCTGAGTTGTTCCTCTCTGCTTGAACTTACAGCTTTACAAAATAAGCAAACTCACATGGCCAGCATTTTCAAGTCATTAAAAACATCAGACCTGTTAAAACATTCCAAGTGCTGCACAGACACTGACAAAACGCAATCCCTGGCTTGATGAAATATAATTTTTAGTATTTTCCCTTCACCCAAACTTTTGTTCAATACAACCCATTTCTTAAAAGTGCTCCACAACACATTTCAGTCCCGCCTGTATACTTCCGAGGGCTTCATCCTCAGACACCTCTAGGCTGATTCAAGCTAACATCTCCATTAAAAACATAGTCCTGCCCTCTTCTTGCTCCAGTTACACATTCTCTCCCCCTGCTGTCCTTCCCTTTTCAGTGGCACAAGCATTGCAGTGGCCACATGCTAAACAGTTTCCCCACATCCCCAGACTGTCTATTTTTTAACTGGCTCCATTCCAGTTCTCCACACTGCACTTGTGCAAGCAGAAGGAAGTACATGCAAGCAGCCAAAGCAAAGGGTAAGGCATTGCTCACTATTTAATATCTTAAAATACCTTTTAAATTACAGCCTGAGAGCCCAGGAGCCTGCACAGTTCCTGGGCACCTTTCCTTCCCCATCCCTGCACCCTTGGCACCTGTGGGACACAAAAGCATGGGAGCTTGTAGATCAACTTTCTGAGATGGATCTCTGGGGACCCTTGGCATCAGCACACTCTTTTTCAGCAGGGAGTTTTCAAGAAGCAGAAATTCTGCATGAACTGACCACCAGCACCCTGCTAAAAGGAGCACTTCTCATACCCCTCATGGTAACTATAAGTACCTGACTATGGTGCTGGCACAGCCTCATCCATCCTCACTGGAGGCTGTGCAGCTGCTGGAACACCGCTCTCGTCTTACAGGAGGTTCAGATCTCTTGTAACTTCACCAACTTGCCACTCACCAGCAGCGGCCAGCCTGCAATATCATGGACCAACAGCAGTGACAGGCTGGTGCACAGGCAGTCCTGGCACTGCCACCTCAAAAAACTCACAGAATGGGAATCTCACACCACAGGTCACTGCTAGAACCAGTACTCTTTTTAACAGACTTTTTAATAGATTCCCACTGCCTGGAGTGGCTTTCACTACTGAACACGTTCTGCTAGTCCCAAGATCTCTCAGTGCTTCTTCGCTCTCTGGCCATGATGGAGATTTTAAACTGCTTCCATGGCACCCACAGCATTCAGAAATCTTATGCCTTGGAGCATTATCTCCAGCTGTCCCACAAACACATGGAGGCTTCCACTCTACTCCATCAAGCACAAGAATGTGACAGCCCCCTGAATCAATATGACCGAAGGAGAGAGCAGATGTTTCTGTTTGACACAGCCCTTCTAACAACAGGTCCTTTGCTTTTGCCAGGGCAGTCATACGACCAGGGGGAAGAGGACAGCAGAGGTACGTACACACACACTCCTCCAGCGAACACAGGGAAGCCTCCCTCGGTGATCCAGCGCAGCCTGGGTTTGCTGGCGAGGAGGTGAGGCACTCTCGGAAGCGCTCCCGGATGCCATCCCCACAGGTGACACTGCAAGGGCTCCAGGGCTGCCACGGGCTCCATGCTTCTACAAATAAAAAAGCTCACAGCAATGAGGAGTGTGTCTGCATCCTTACCTTTAAAGACACAGCCATTTGTCTTCTTTTTTAAGAAAAACAGCAATAACTAACTAAAAAATGCAAACAGCAAGATCAAAAGAGCACACAGCATCCAGAACCTGCTCCTGTTCCCATCAGAGTCTGGGCCAAAGCTTCCACTTGTTGTTTTCCTTTTTTCACCCCAAGCCCCAGCCTGCAACACAGTGGTCAGTCAACTGGCAAGCAAGTTCTGCCTGGAACAATAGCAAAAGGAAATGAATCCACAGACCTTTGGAGTGGGCTGGTAATTTATATATTAATCCAATTCCTGCCTGACAAACAGTGCATTTACAGCAGGATAACTTCATTGACCTAAGTATAGTTACTGTTGATTTATATGACTGTGGCAGGAGGATAAGCCTACAAGGCCTAATGAAATGACAACGTTGCTTTTTCTCTTTATTATCTTCTCAGCACATGAACATGTTATTGAATCATTTATTTGACAGTTTGCAGGTCTCTTTGGTTTATTGCTTATGGTTACGCAATTAAGATGAAATTTTGCATGTGCACTTATTTATTTCTAGTGGAGGTTCTAATATTACCTTGAACATTATCATTTTTAATGCATAATAAAATCCCTCTTTTTCTTAAGACTACATCCTCATCCAATGTTCAACACTCAAACTTTATAGCAGTAAGAAACCAGAGAGAGAAAGGAGGGACCATTCCTACCCATTTCTGACAGCTGTGACACTGAAGCAGCATCACAACTTTAAATTCCAAACTAATGCATGAGTTCAGGTACAATTTTAAAGAACAAAACCCCAGGGGACCCTGCTATGGCTCAGTTGACTTGGTGATCTAGTTTTGAAATCTGGCAGGAAAAAAAACAATAGACTACTTAAGTCCATTTCACTGCTCTCAGATTAAGTAGAAAAATATCTGAATAACATTTTTTTTAAAAGTAGATCAGGTTTGTTCAAGTTTGCTCTTTTAAATAATTTATGGTGCTGCTACTGCCAACACAGGCCATGATTTTTAATTTTAGTACTGCTGCTAACATGCCCCTGAGCCCTGGACCAAGTTACGATGCTACAGGACTAGACAGTGTTGCATGACTGAAAATGGCTTTATGATTTCATGTTATATTGGTTGCTGCACAGTTCATAGTGTGTTATTATTTTTAAGTATCTCTAACAAAAATAAATACAGCTGTGTTTCAATAAACATGAAATTTTAACTGCTTTGGGCCCTGTCCTACAAATTTTTGTGAGCATGCCAGTATGAGTAATGTTAATGTGAGCAGCCCGACAGCACCAGCAGGGCTGCTCTCCCGTGTGCAGGTACTCACCTGCACTGCAGGATGGGGCACCAATATGTTGAGCTTACATTTGTGCTCTCAGCCAAGGCTGCAAAGCAGGTGTGGGCACATACTCAAGAACATTTGTGTCCATGCACGTTCCAGTGCATTTGCCTCACCTAATCCACAGTGGAGATGGGCATGGTGAGACACCCTGGTGGTGCTGTGGTTTTAAGCCCACACAACACCAAATGACCTTCCCAGCTGTTTGCCACTGATTCCACTACCCTACTGTGATATCCGTGATCCCATGCTGTATTTCACTTGTGCTCTTCACACACCTCTCTGCTTTCACCCTTCTGTCTCTGGAGCTGGGGAGCTGCTACACCAGGGGAGAGGAGCCCAAAAGCAGGCTGAGCTTTCACACTCCTCCTTCAGTTTGCAGCCATGCCAGTTCCTTGTAAAGTGCAAAACGAAGCAAGATGGTTGGTGATGTCAGGAGAAAAAGGAATCAGAGGATGTCAAGGAGGAGGGAACAGAGGAAGTCTGTTGGGGTAAGGAGCCCCACAAAGGTACAGGCTCTGGACAGTTTGCAAAATCACATCAATTAGCAAGCAAAGCTATTAGTGAGGGCAGCAAGAAAAAATGTTGATAATTAGTAGTCAGTCAAGCACTCATTGATCCCTCCTCAAAAAAGGACTTCATGGTATTACGTTATTTGGGGATCTCACAACACTTTTCTTCATGTCAGTATGAAGGACTCCAGCAGTGTCCCTCACCACTGGCAAAGGGGCTAGTTGGAGAAGGACCTACATCCTTGCAGACTACTTTGTGTGAGCAGCTTGGTGAATTCCTGCCAAAATTTCCAGTGTGTGAGCTAACTCATTTCCCTCTCTCCACATTCCCTGCTTGCTTAAACGTCTGTTAATTAGAGTCAGATATAGAGCCAGACTCGGAAAGATTCTGGTTGCCTCCAGTGCTAACACTGGTGATAGTGGAGGGTGCTCGGCAGTCTCCACATTGATGCCTGTGGGTTCCAACATACAAGAACACTTAGCAGGAGTAATTTTTTCACATTGACGTCAAACCTAAGATGTGCCCATTGCTCCCAGGCACTTTTCACTGACTTGGGCTTCAGCTAAAGGCACAGAGTTCCTTAGCAAAAACACTTGGCATCCATAACTTTGGGGCTAAGAAATGTGCCTTAAGCAATAGGAGGGCAAGAAATGCTCCAGCTGCAGTGTAAGATGGGAGATTTAAACTTCTGCAACTTGCTCTGCAACCTCCTGCAATTACCAGAATGTAAAAGAAAATGAAGCATAGTTTATTCTCCCCCAAGGAAACAAATGATTAACCTCCATTTAAGAGAAACAGATTGAAAGTGCCAGGGGGAAAACCAGAAGGTATGCACTGCAAACAACCTCTTATAAGCGTGAACTTTTTTCACATACAATTGAGGAATCAATTATCAATGTGAAGACTGATAAGTTAGTTTGAAACAGCTGACAGTTGGCAGGTCTGCCAACATAAAAGATACATGCAATTCACTGTGTTAACTGTTGCTCTGCATAAACATCTCCCCTCAAATTTCTGTGCTCATAAGACTTTGTGCATGCAGTGCTATCCATCAGCATAGTCAGCAAGGGACACTCAGCATCATCCCTCCAGCCTGACGCACGTGATAGTCCTATGCACTTCAACAAGGCCAGTGATACCGGACAAAATCACTGATTATTTACAAGTTCACGTAAACATCTATGCTAACCTGGGGAATTGCAAGCTATTTTTGGAAGCTGAGATCAGTTTACATGCATTGTATGGGTGTTTGGACAAGATCTTGGAAAACACCTTTCTCAGCCTTCCATGGAGATGAAGCCTGGGTACACTGAAATGGCAGCATGTTCCAACAAGTTACTAATTTGGACAATGAAAGGACAAAGATCTCTTTAAAGGAAGAAAACGTAGACTCCGCCTGGGAAAACTACAGTCTTTTCCCCACAAATAGGCATGTTTAAGAATTGTAGAGGCACAGCCTAAAAATTATTTTTTCCAGAAGCTAAGAGCTCAGTGACTCTGTAACACCTGATTTATTCCTAATGTGTAGAGATGAAGCATTAACTGACACAGAAGCGGATGGGGTACAAACCAGCCCATTCCCAGATCCCCTGCATTTGCCTGTTTCTAAATAAATGCAAGCCAGGTGCAGATTTAGGCTGTAGAGCTAATTGCTTCCCAGACAAGCAGGTCTGATTCATACAGTTTTATTCAGGGAACAAAAATTTGATGGAAGTTGTATGCCCCTATCTAACCCCCAGGTATCCCACTTACTCCTCTCCTCCCTTACAGACTACTTTTCCCTTCAGAAGGTCTTCCCCTGACTTCCTCTTTCCCTTTTCTGGCAACAGCTGCGTTTCTTATGCCCTGTTGACATACTGATAGTTTCTCTGACAGCTAGCAAAAGTCAGATGAACAAAATTCATCTCTGCTGTAGGCAAGTGCAAGAGACTTCACTGGGAGTCACACTAAAGTTGAAATTGGTCTCCGGAGTGTAACTAAGAACTGGAAAAGAAAGTTAATTAACAGCAAAAATTTGAAGGAAATATGCCTTTTTCTATGCTTTAGTGTTACTGAATAATTTTATCCCTCTCATCACAAATGTTTCAAGTAGGATACAGGCTAGGACACGGAACATCCTTCTAAGGAGTGCAGAAGTCTCACTGCTGGGGACACTTAAAACCCAGATGAGCAAAGCACAGGATAAAGTATTGAAAAGAATGAGCCTGCAATTCATCTGCTGCTGGGTAAGATGGTCTAACAGAGTTTCCTACCTCAGACATCCAAATAATTGGGTCAAACACTAGGAAAAAAACAGCTGCATGACTCTAAGTCACCTGTGTCAAACAGTGAAGAGCCCACTGAGATGAATTGTCTCACATCTCACTGTTAATTTTTTCACAGGTTCTCCATTTAGAGTCTACAGAAAGTTGCACAAGTGCTGGCTCATGTTTAATGGATGTATTCCCCACCTTTAATAGATATATTCACAGTCTTAGATAGCACAGGGTTTCTTGTGACACTCGTTCTGAGGCTGATGGCCTGGGCTGGGAGACCTGCTGCCCTGGCCTGGTCAGGGCCACCGGGAGCTTTCTCCTTCCTGCTTCAAGCACAAGCCAGATTCCTGTTCCAAAAGGCTGTACCAAACCTGGCTGGGATGAGGAGTAAAGAGCAGGATTGACAAAGGATCAGGAATATAACTGATGTCTGATATATGGAAAATACATGTGGCAAAATATCTTCTTTTATCTCATCTTTTGTGGTTTGGATGAAGATAATTTTAATAATTTAGGAACTTTGATATTTTACAAAACAATATCTCTTCTTCAAAACAATAGAGCATATGCTAAAATGAAGTAAGAACTGGCTGAGTGACAGATTGGATATGCAACTGTCAACAGAAAACCATCACTGAGTGAGAATCCATTTGGAGAGATTCCAACGGGATTAGTATAAGGTCCAACGCTTCCCTAGTTGACATGAAAATAAATATAAAACCATTACTGAGAAAATATGTCACTCCTGTAATGACAAAAGTAGACAGTGCAGTTGTGTGGAGCACCATAGGGTACTGGCTAAGTTAGGATAATTCAAACAAAATAGATCATAAATCAGCAGAATGAAAAATGTAGGAAGAAGGAATGCAAACTGCACCTGCAGGATGGTGGACTACATACACAAAAACAGTGCAAGAGGAGTTTAGAGGGTGAAAGTTATGGCAAATTTACCTAATGCAATTGGTGGAATGAAAGCAGAGGTAGGGGTAGGGGGAGTGCTACTGCTCAAGCAGCATCAGTGAGGAGGGACAGATGAATACAGCACTCAAAGCTAGTACCCTGGACATCAAATAAAAGTGAGTATTTAAAATAACAGAAAGGGAGCCAAAGAGAATCAATAAATTAATCAAATCCTGAAGAAATGTCTTCCAATTAAAGACTCAATCTTTTCAGTTTATCTCAGTACACTGAGATAATCTGGAAGGACTGAGATGACCTGGATGTGCAAACGTCTTCATGAAGGGAAGACAGTGGATGGGAAACAGCTATCAGAAAGCAAAAGAGTAAAAGTCAGTCACCAGAGGATGAAGCTAGATGAGCTTCAGTTATGAAACACAGTTTCCCTTTTTAAAGAATAAATAAATCAGAGCACAAGATTGAGAAAAATGACCATAAAAGTCTCTGTTTTGTGGTGTCTTCAATAAAAAACTGGGCAACTCTTGGGACTCAACACCAGGGTAACTGAATAAAAATGAGGGCCCGTGCTGCACAGAAGCCCAGACTAGGTTATTTATCACTTCTCCTTGCCTTAAACTGAGTTCAAGAAGTCCAAAGCAGAGAATAAGAGACTTGAGGCAAGGTGTTTGTTGTGTAGCAGTCGCATGTTTTACTAAGGGATCTGGGTCTATGGAGGCCACTGCACAGTGCCCTGCAGCAGAGTGAGAGGGCTCAGGAGTGCACTTTCCAAAGGATCCAGGAGGCAGATAGCCAGCACAGGTAGCACAGGTTCACTCTGTCTGTCGTGGCTTCAGGCTGATGTGCCCCTCCCAGAACACCCCACTCTTTTCAAATGCCGCCTGCAGGCTTTGAAGTCTCACAGATACAGACAAGAAGTCAGATGTGCTGCAGTCTAATTAATTTCAGGTTGACATTTTATTTACAACTACATGGTGTGGTTTTGCTTTCATCGGCTTTATAGAGTTGATATTCTTATCGTGGCAGCTATTGACTTAACTCTGCTCTTCACAGGCATAGCCTGATTCTTTCGACTGTAGTTGTAAGGATCATGCTATTGGGGAACCCAAGGAAACAGAGCAGATTGCAGGAAGCCATTCCTTAATGCGGATCTCATCAATTAAAACAATTAAATATTGGGCACAGAAACATATCTATATCATATGCTAGGTATTTATCTGTCAGGGCAATTATGTAGATCATATCAGTGTAACATACCACCCAAGCACAGAGGAAAAATTAAAATTGTCTCTTCCTTTTTCCTTGAGAATTATCTCCATTATGAAAATAATATGCTTTTATTTTTAGATAGACTTTTCTATGCCAAAGGAAGAGGGAGACTGCCAACAGAAAATGCAGATGGGAAGTTAAGATGAAGGGAACTAGGTACTGAGTTTGGCATGTGTTGAAAATAGAGGTCATTTTTAGTACAGAGTGTTAATTAAATAGCTAACAGCTTTAGAATTTGTGAAAGAGTACCGAGTAAGACCACATGAAGCTATGACCCTAATTAAGGTAGGCTGTGTCTGCACTGTGTGCTCTGGAGCATGTCCTACACTCTAGGTCTCCTCATGATGCCTCTCAGATACCTGCCCATGAAGTGCAATGACCATTTTTTGGCTAGAGTTCCTGCACTTCCTTTTCAGGGAGACCAGGCCGGGGAGGTGAGGAAAATGGCGCACATTTCAAACCTTTCAACCCACTCTTTGAAGTGTACAGATGGGAAAGACTGATTTGTTACCTATAGACACAAGCCTGCTTCAAATGGGAACATTTACTTTTACATTCCATGGTGCAGGCATGACAACCTAACCCAACCCAATCCCAATTACCTTGTGCACATACAGCCCACCCCTCACTCTGGTTGCCTTTCACAAATGAGTGATGAGAAGGATATTTAGCTCATCTGCTTCCTCTGCCATGCAACTGTGATTCATAGACTCTGTCAAACCACGGACTGCCACCTCTGATGCTACAGCTGCATAAGATATAAAAATAGAATGGATAGAAAGGTTTTAAACAGGTCTGAGGAATGGGCTCAAGCTCTGCCTGTGTACTTAACTGTGATCACTCCTGACCATGGTCATTCATACTCTTGGGCACAGTTACGACTTCTGCCAGCGAGCATTCTGCCATGTTTGACCATGGTCCAGAGGACTATATGGACCACAAACTATCCCCAGCTGGCAGCTTGTATGATTCTAATCTTTCCTCTAAGGAAAATTTTAGCTATATGAATGTGACCCATGATCTACCAGGTGGCCTGATGGGTCAGAAAATGCACTCTGGTCTGTTCTAAGCAGTAGACATGTCTTGAAAGGCTGCTTGAAAAACCTGCAAGCTGTCCAAGTGACATGACAGTGTCTTTTCCTGTAGCCAAATCCTGATTCACCTCACCAAAATTTGTGCATCTAACAGGTAGGGCTCTAAACTTTCACAGCAACTGGGCTAGAGAAAAAGACACCCAAGTGAGGATTCAGCCCATGTATTTTCTATACCCATGAATCACCCTCGTGAGATGCCTCGACTAAAAATCTAGACAACTATCTAGTGTTGGACCTTTGGCTTTTATATACTTAAATGTAGGTAAGACTAATCCTACCTTTAGAGTCTTCAACAGGCCAGATCTACAGCAGTAGCTTCTTTAGTCACTGAGAGGAACAAGCTTCATTTGCAGCCAGACTAGATATATAAAACATTCAAAATGCCCTAAATAGTTTTGGTTGGTACTTAGCATTAACTTAGTGCAGCTTTAAGCTATCACAGTGGCACTTATCACCAGATATCCTCGTGTACACCTCTACATAACAGTCTATCGTGTTGCCACCTGCATATGACATTACAACTATTTTGACTGGTGTAGGAGATCCAAAAAGTACCTATTCAGTAAGGGACACCACAATCAAACCTATTTATCATTACTCATGTTGGCTGGGCAGAGTGCTGATTTTAGCTAAAAGAGGAAAAACATCAGTACAAACCCGTATTCCTTTGGATCATTATACACTCCTTAACTTTTGTTGGGAAATAGCTTCGGTTTGAGAAATTAAAGAGGTCAAAGCAGTATTTGTTCTTCCCCACATCAAACAAAGTGCAGTTAAATTCTGTCCTGTTGTCTCCTGGGTGAAGGGTGTTTTCATACAGCCAAGTTGTTCTTTGACTTGGATGCTTGAGAGCCTCTTTATAGACGACAATTTTTCCACTGATAGAAGTGCACGGTGGAGAGATTACAAAGACCTGAACCAAAGTTTTGCATGTGGCTTCTGCTGCCACAACCAGTCTGCATCCAAATTTGTGGAGAAGATCTACAGGTCCTATGGAGGCAATGACGGAATGTGTTTCTAACGATGTGAGTAACACAGTGAGGTATATTTCTTGACCAACAGGTGGGCAGTCAAACTCTACCCACTGGGACCTAGAGAGTGGGATTCCTTTACTAGTTCTGATGCCCAGAGTCTCATCAGAGCTTACTCTTCTGAATTCATAAAGGGTGCTGGTGAATATCACATCCAGTGAAATCACAGTCTCGTTCATGGCACACAACTGCTCATTTGTAAAAAGTCCAACCTGAAGGGAGCTCCCAAACACCTCTGAACTCCTGTTCAAATCAATGTGAAATACAGGCCATTCCACATGGAGGGTGGACATGCTGCTTCTGCTCCACTGGGCAGCACTGCTGTTATCACTGGGAGAGACCATTCTGAACAAGAAATCACCAGCACTCTTGAAATGGAAACACTCAAATTCTACCGTCCCCTGGGACTGATTTGCTGGAAGCTGTTTTCTTGCAATTATCTCATTGGTGCTGGCATCCAGCAAAAGGATGGATGCATACTCTGCTGTCACATTACCACCATTATAGTACTGATATTCCACAGGCACTGTGTCATTGCTGAAGGCTACATGACCTGGGCGCTCCAACAGGAGATACTCCACTTCGCCAAGAACTGAAAGGAAAACAGTTTCACAACAGTATTAAGAACCAAGCAGACAACTGATTGTTTATCTACCTTATGGAAGAAAACAAATATTTTAAAAATCGATATTAAAAAGCGGTTCTCAATCTTTTTCAAGTGAATCAGTTAGCAAAAAAAAAAAAGTTCTAGCTACTGCAGTTAGAGCTCAACACCTCTCCTTTGTGCAGGGATGTGATTTGGAGCAGCTCAAAGTCCACTGCAGTAACATGTTCAGGAAGGTGAAAAAGAGTATTTTAAAGTAAACCACAAACCACCCAAAAGATTCACAGAAAACTTAATTTATCAGGATAGATTCTCAAACCTCTCAACTTCTTTCACTTACAGATTCTTAAAGTCCACTTCACAGAGGCCAGCTGTTTTTCCATTTACTTTAGCTATAATTTAGCAAAAAAAGAACAGTGGTTTCTTAGTACAGAAACATGAAAAATGTCCCCCAAATAAAATAAAAGACTGCATGATGCTTTTTGAAGCCTCTTCTCTTTCTCTGTCTTATGAATCTTTCATTTTGCTCATTTGCATTGCAGACACTTGAGTGAAAGCTGAAAATAACAGTGATGGTGACTGCAGCACTTTTCTTGTCTCAAATGTGGTGCAACATGTCTAAATGACATCATTTCATTATAAATGGCGCAGTCTTTTCAAATTCACTTCTTGCATGACCATGTTTGTGCAAGTTGCCAAATTATCCTGAGACAGGCTGTAACTAGTGATGATATCTGAAGCAATGAACTGGGAAGATCCCATTTCCATTCTTAGCTCAGCTAGCTTTTCTGTGTTGCCTGAAACCGAAGGATTTCAGACACAGAAAGGTTATCTGAAAAATGGGAACTGCATACATCTATTCCTGATACAGAATGCCCTGTGAGACATCTTTATTTAATTGTCTGGGAAAAAGCTTCTGAGTCTTGGATGGAAGGTGCTATGGAACTGTAAAATTTCAGTTAAAGCAATCCTTTCATAAGTAGTATCAACTAACAATACTTTGACTTGTTAAATCTGTTACACATGTCTTAAGATTACCTCAAAGAAAGCTTTGCTGGAAAAACATCGCAACTGCCAAGGCAAGCACTCAGCAGTCAGGAGTAGCAGGACTCATCTCACATAATATTAGACGCCTACCACTCTAAGCTTCAATTTAAGTTAGTCACCTTGGATTCACTTTCTTCTCAGCAGGGAAAATATTCAGGAAGAAATTCATCTGACTGGCTACAGACATTTACATCAGGGTGGGGTGCAGTGTGCAGTAGAAAAAAAAGAGCCTATTACTCACCATCGGCTATAACATGTCCTTAAAATAACCAGCTCCAACCACATACATAAAGTCCTAATAAAGGTGGCATGCACAGTCTCACACATATAAATAATGCATATACTCTTACATATATGTACTATAACTCAGTCTTTCATTTGCATTTCCACAAGATGCTGCTTCATTTGGCAGATGGATGGTGCTCATTACCAGAAGGCTCTTTTGTATTCATTCTTCCATGGGTGGTCCTATGTATTATTGACTCCAAAATCCATCCTGATAACATAGAATTATTCATTTCCCCCATGGACTCTTCTATTGTGCTCTTATAGTATATTAGTGAACTAGAAATATTAATGAGTTTGTTCTTCCAAAATCCCTGCAAGATGAGAGGATGTCACTATTCTTGTTTAGTGTGTTAGGAACCAAGGCACAGGCACAAAGGTGAAAACTGTCAAATATTAACTAATTGTGGATGCTCTCTGAAAGCGAGGACCTGATTTTAAATACAATGGTCCCTCAGACATCCAAAGCAGGATCCCACTGACTCCAGCTCTGGTGAGCACATGGCACCCCAGCAAACCTGATCTCAACTTGGACACTCAGAGAATAAGAAATAGACCCTAAGTGCCTGTGAAAAAAGTCTCTATGAATTGCCCAGCAACACATTCTCCTTGCTCTTCACGTTCTGGTTTTGCCATGTGTGCCTCCCCATTTTTTACAGCCCTGTTCCTACCATCATCTACCGTCAATATCTCTTGGGTACCAGCCTAACTCCATTACTGTTATCACAGTTCTCCAAACTCCTGCCCTCATCTCTTTACCATATAGCTTTTACCTTCTACTGTTCCTTGGGCCTGCTATTAACTCTAGCACATTCCCACCTTCCTTACTCACTGCTAGTATGACATCAGGGAGCACAGGACAATCAACTCTAGCGTTCAACCGAATTGGGGAACTGTGTTGCCCTGGGCTGAAGCATGTTGTATGGGGCTGGCAAGAGGAGCCAGCAGGCTTGGGGCACACTTGACCCTTCAGAGAACCTCATTACTAACTCATCTGCAAGGATTTAGATCTGTACCAGATCTAGGCAACTCTTAATAAGGACAGCAGAAAGCATGTTCCAGGCCACTGTGAGCACTAACAAAGATGAAGTTCTCACAGCTATGTTAGAGCTTCCCAGTGAAGTGGCTGTGAGTCACTGGGGTTTTGTTTCTCTGGGAGTGGGCAATTTCTCTACAAATTACAGAGATGCATTTCTCTACAAAGGAATTGGCTAGATTCAACTTAGCTGAAACATTATAAAGGAAAAAGAAATGACACCATGGCAAAAACCCAGCATGAAAAAATTCAATTTTAAGCTTTAAACTTATAAAAAAAAAATTCAAGTGAAAGTAATGAAAATCACTGATGTTTGTACCTACTGCTTTAGCATTCTAACTCTCTTTTACAACTGTCTTGACTCTCTTGCACTGTTTTTTTATTTGGAATGGCTGAGAGAAGAAGTAACAGCACAGTGTATGCAGGTGGGAGGACTGGAGAGAAGGGCAGGGAACTGCCATATCCCATCAACCCCAATGTAGATCACTTAGGAAGTGAGGAAAGTGAGCATTACTGGAGCTCAGCACCGGAGAGCTCTGGCTGGTGCACCACAGTTCACAGCATCCTTTTCCCCATGTTTGGTAAACAGCACAAGAACTTTGCACTCTTGGACAGCCCACACAGCACTTTTTCATGATGCTCCCAAAGGCACCTCTCAGAAGCAGCCAGCTTCCACCACAAGCTCCTTCAGCTGACCTCCAGCCTACCATTTGCCCATGACTGTGTCACGTGCCAAAACTTAGTCCCAATTGTTTGGACAGCCAGTCAGAGGCAGCTTTCAATGCATTTGTATATTTTCCTTTGTCATTACAATGGTCTCCCACTGCAAGAAGCCTGGATGTGGTGCCAACAATCTGCCAGAGCAGTCTTTGTAAGAACTCACTCTTAGAAAGATCAAAAGAAAAATCCTTGTTGTGACTGAAGAGCAAGAAGAATTACTTGAGGAAGCTATTTGGATACTTACTTATTTTTAAGAGTGCTTAAGCCAACTTGGGTTGTGCTATTGGCTTGACAGCCACCAGTAGCACAGAGCTAAGAACAAAACATCAGTAAAACTGATAAGAAATGAGAATACTATTTTGTTGTATGTTAGGGCTTTTTTAGCACTACAGTAATTTTTCCAGAGCATACTGGAAATAGTCTTGTCTGAAACAGAGAACTATATGAGTGAAATAGCTATTTAAAAACCATGTACACGTGATACTCAAAGACGTGTATATGCAGAACTGTTTGGAAGTAATTTTCTGAATTATGGACTGTCCTTTAACTGGAAATAAGGCAAAGGTTGATGCAGCTAAAGTTTGCAGCAGAGATTTAGCTCATTAACTGCATCTTGTAATTACATACTGCACTATGCTCTATACAGTTCAGGAATAATAGCTTTTACCTCTGAGTCAACTAGTTGTGAATGCCTACAGGATTGGCTCACTAAGAAACAGTGCATATTGCAATCATTCATCTCACTTTTTGACTTCAGTGAATTTAATACTTACCTTCACTGTGTTACCCGCTCAGTGCAGTATTCCTAACTGGGCTGGTTAACTTTGTCTTAATAAAGTAAGAAGTGGTACTAAAAGCCATAGACAAGTGTCTCCACTTCTACTGGAACTAAATTCATCTAAAAGATGGCAATTCTTCTACAGGTTCTTTACATCTTCTAGTGATCCCTTGTTCTAGAGCAGAGATGGAGCAAGCACAGAGGCATGAATAGCACACTTAGCATTCAGTCATTAATCAGATTTTTCTCAATTATATATGGAGAGCAATCTGCGTACATTTTTGGTCCATTTCTCTCCTTCGTAAGGTATCTTCAGCTCTTTAGTGCATGAACTACCTGCTGCTACAGCTCTTTCCATAAGTGGGGATTAACCACTCCTTTTCCCATTTTTCCATATTGTAGATATTTCAGCAGTGCATGGCTTAATCCTTAGCATGGTTTGACAATGTGCTACAGCTGTCACAATGCCTGCTTTTAAACTAGGAATGCAAATTTCTAAAACATAGGTATTGTTTAGGAATGAAGAGTCCCATTTTCAACATTTCTAATTCCCTGTGTGATAAGGAATTAATTCCCTTTGCAAATCTACTTCCTACTTATTACATTCAAGAAAAGGATAAGACACTATGCATATGATGCCCCTCAGCTTGTAGACATCTTGCAGTTGTCTGACTGAACTTAAGATGTCTAACCTCCCTCCTTGGCAGCTGAAGGTGAGAAGGAGGTGCTCTTTCATTCTATGCATCTCTGTTGCAGATGGGTAGGAGATGCTTTCAATATGTGCTGATTTGTGCATGGACTACTCAAACGAGACTGATTGTCTCTGACTACCTGTCTAATTTTATGTGACCAACACTGAATGATTATGAATATCACCCTTTCGATTCTTACATGGTCAGAAGAAAGAACACTTCTGTTGTTCTCAAAAGCTCTCTAAGTGGCAGCTTAGGTCCATCAGGTGGGGGCTCACTCAGCCATAGCAGGTTGCCTGTACTGCAGACGCTTACATCTCAGCCAACCATAGTAGTTTCCTTTTCTTGTAATGGAGAGAAATACGTAGTTGTGTGGCGCAGTTCTGCCCATCCTAGTATGGATACCTAAACCAGGTCTATTTTCCATGATGTTCATTAAATATTAGGAAAAATAAGTCTTACAAGCGAATAGAGTTCTAGTTGCTGCTTCTATCACAGCCGGTTCCTTGATGCCCATGGAAATCTGTTCATTTATCTTGTTTAATACTCTGAGCAACTTTACAGCAGGAAAGGTTCCTGCCACTCTGATCTAAAAGGACAGTTTATGCAAGTTGCATTTTCCACCTAAATACTGCATAAGATCTAACTTCTGTGCATATCAGGGGTAGCTTCTGTAGCATCTGATTTCAACAGATCACCTGGAAACATAAATCCAAAACTACCTTGTGAATGCGCATAGTGTAGTTTTCCCCTGACAGCTCTAATACTCACCGTAGTCACAGAGCACTACTAACAATAGATTTGAAAAATCTTTCAACATCTGTTTCATTCTGACCAGTGAGATCCCAGGTTCTTTTACTCCTCATGTCCTTCTTCAGCTCCAAAGTGCTGGCACGTTTTCCAAGAACACCTATAAGTTAAAAAATTACAGCTGTCTTGACTTTGTTTCACAAAACACAAGAAGACAGACATCCCGCTAATAAGCATAAAAAGAAAAAAAACCTATTAATCAACATTTCTCCCCCATCTACTTAAAATTACTAACACTGTATCAGTGGATCTGAATAAGCACAACTACAGTTCACTATACAATAAATTTTTCCTCCTGAAATGTCAGCTCCTGAGCCAGAACAACAAAGACAGATCACAACACTGCACTGAAGTAACTGCTGCTGTGCATGTCTTATACTAAGACCAAGGCTCACGATAGCAAAATAATGAATATTTTATACAAAATATAAGTCTGATCTCAGCACATATCGATATTGGAGATTTACTGCTGCTTCACAATTCACATCACTTCAAGCTTTGTTTCATAACTGCTTTCAGGCATGAAAGAAGCTCAGTAGCAAACTACTTTTTTGGTCCTCAAACTCCTCTGTAATTCAGGTCCGGTAATATATTTAGTGATATTACTAGATTTATAAAAGACCTATAACTGCCTTTCATGTCATTCAGACTGATCAGATGGAGAAGGTGCTAACTTTCACTTTTTCCTCCATGATTTTTTAAGTTTACATTCTCTGCAGCCTTGGCTAAGCCAACATAGAGTTCTTTTTGGCAAGTTTCCCAGTTTTATGTCCATGTGGTTTAAACTAGTCTTTATGAGTCTCATAACAATTAAATAAAATAGGTTGGAAGCACAATGATAGCAGCAAAACCAAACAGTTTGCTTCAAAAACATAAGTAGGAGGGAATCTAAAAAGAGAAGTTCTAACTCAGAGGCCATTCTCAAAATATAAGAATTGCTCTTCCGTGTTTCACAGGAGCACTTGCAGGTCAGTCTTACTGTGCTAACCATCACACAAACATGCAAGAAAGGTCTTGATTCATTAAGTTTACAACCTAATTTTATGAGAGAAATCTGGCGCTGGAGCAGGCAGAAGTTAGGAATGAGCAAAACTGCGGAGAATAAAGGTGAAACATAGGAACCAAGTACAGCAAAGATCAGGTACACCTTTAGGAATCACAAATGAGGTATTACAACAATTACATTGCTCGACTTGTTGAACTAAGAGGCAGCAGATGTGTTATTTGAAAGCTTTTTGAACTGCTCTCTGTGCCAAGTGGCTGGAGAGAGTAATTTCTAAGAAAAGACTAACAGTAAAAGCCCATTACAATAATAGCTGTACATATCTGAAAGGAATAATCATCATCTGGCCCACAAACTTGACAAGATTCCAGAAAGGATTAGATAGGGACAGTGATACCGTCACCACCCACAGTTTCACTTCATACGCTGTAAATTACAGGAAGACAAACCTTATGCCTCAAGAGAGGGGCAGGCTGCTAGCAGAGGGTGGTGGAGAGCCAGCCTGCTTCCTGGAGCAGCCGCTCCTTAACTGTCCCAGGCTACTGGCAGCAGGCACAGCATCACATCGGGACATCATTCCTAGCCTGTATCGTTGCCGGTAATTAATCAGTTAATCAAAACAAAGAATCAAGGTAGCTCAAGGAAAAAAAAGGTGGGTTTCAGTTAAAAAAAAATAATTGCAATAGATGCCTTGGCCTCTAGCACAGCTGCTCAAGGAAAATAGCAGAAGTTATGTGGCATTGCTGTAAACTGCTCTGAAATAATGAGGGGAAAAACTACTTTGTGGGCCACAACCGTGATTGTGCTGGATGATTTAATGGATCCTTTCCATTTCTAGCTTTCCAAGCTGTGTATTTTTCAAATGGTTTTTACAAATACTTCTTTCAGAGAGTCACACACAGGCAGGTGAAATTCAAATAATCCTAATCTCAGTCTAATGAGCGACACACTACATGGAGGAAATGAAGCTATGGAAGGGAGAATAAATCCTCAGGAAGAAAGAAAAAGCCTGTGTGGGAGAGCACTCTTGAGGGAGGTAGTTGCCTTACATCTTAATTTGCACATCAGCAAGAGAAGGAAAAAGCAGCATGGTTCATGAGACAGAGCACCAGCAGGAGGCACAGGGATCAGACCTGACTTCTGTTCCTGTTCCTGCCACTGCCAGACATATGATGTCAGCAAACTTCATCATTAATCTGCTCCCCTCCTTCCCACCCCATTATTTCACACTCCGTATTTATAGAGCAGACTCTTCAGGACAGAGACTCTTTCTAACCAAGTCTGTGGATGGAGCCCAGCGCCAGAGCCCTTGGGTGTTTTGGTAACACCAATCATTTGTCAGACCAAAACCTCCTTCCTTCTCACCCTTCCTCTGTGTTATCTTGGCTTGCTTGGGAAAAGACTCCAGCATGCAGTGTGGGCAACGCTCAGGCTAGAACTGGAGTATTTGAAACAGTACCAAAACTAACTTTCAATTAGTGAGATCAGGTACCTCTGGAAGCCTAGCCTGGGGCTACTTCACCCTCTGCACACCTCTGCCATCACTGGATTGCAGCAAGAGCCCTCCCACCTCACACACATACAGCCACTTTAGGCTACCGGCTGAAATACAGCCCTGCTTTTGAACAAAGCTCCAATTAAACTCTCTCCTCAAACCCTCCCTGAGTTCTTGCACCTTTGCTAGCTCAATTCTAATAGCACTTCTAAATGCAAGAATTGCTGGCCCATTTTTGGTGTATTATTGCCCCTCTCCTTCTCCTCTCTTCCTGCACAGGTTTGTTCCTCTCCCCTCCTTCAGTTTTCCCTCCTTTTGTCTCCTCTTAGTTTTGGACAGGCCTTACACTCAATTCAGAGTTTTCCTCTCTCCTCTGTCTTCCCTAAGCCAACTTCTTTCTAGATTTGTTTTCATTTTTAGGTCTTCTTCCAAACTCACCACATCTTTCCCTCCTGCTCTATTATTTTCCCACTTTTCATACATAAAATTTTTCTTTTTGAGGCAGACAGTGCATCTGAAATGACTTCTACTCCATTCAGATCTTCTACCTCAAGTTCATTAACTTAATGAGATGAAAAATGATTGAACAGAGAAGGCTATCAGACTTGGAATAATTGGCTTTTTTAATTTATTGCTCCCGTGGACAAGTATGAACTGAGGCTCTATTGTGTGAGATGCAGCAGAAGCACAGCAACATAAAAAGATGCTTTCTTCTTCCAAGAGATGGTGTAATGGACTGACTGGAAGTGGAAGACTTCCTCTCCAAGGGGAATTTGAAATGACAGATGAGGAGGACATAAGCCATAAAGTGCCTTGGAAATGAAGACCAAGAGGCTTATGTGTAACACAAATGACACAGGAAAACTTTGAGTCCCTGCTCTGCAACAGATTTCCTGTGCGATCTTGGTCACATCACTTAGTTTTCCTGTGGCATAGCTCTCCATTGAAGACAGTACCTCACTATCTGGTATAGGTATTACAGGAATAAATCCACATCAACTGTGAGGCTTGCAAGCACCACAGTGTCATGACCTGTGTAAGAGCCAAACATGAAATTTAAAATTTTAATTACAATATTTTTTGCAAATAAGTAACAGAATAGGTTACATATACTATTAGAAACACATATATTAATCTATTCAAATAATGCCCCTATTTCTCTACATCATTAAAATCATATAGTATTTTGTGATCATTTTGGTTTCACAAAAAAGCTCCTAAAATCAACTAGCCCAAATCAAAAACAAACCCCAAGCCATCTTGATTTATGACTCCCAATACTTTCTGCAGCAGTATCCAAGGCCACAGTATGGATATGACATTTCAGAAACCTGCCACATCTTCTGAGAGCTGTCACCTGCTGATTGAGCAGTTACCACCTTCGCCAGCTGCAACCATATAGCATTCAGTGTCTACTCCCACATCCTAAGGGGGATGAGAGGCAAATGAGCCTTGAAGTTAAGAAACGGACATCAGGAATTAATCAGATCCTCCATCCAAGCACTGAGTTTATTGAGATCACAAAACCCATGGCACTTGAAACCTCTGTGCTCTGGAGCCTCATTCATGCAAAGGGAAGTGCCACTGATGGATCCCGTATTTCCCCCTACCCATGAGCACCCTCAGTCCTCCTCCTCTTTGCAAACGCCCAACATGAGCTGAGCCCTCCCCTGCCCCAGCTCAATCCTCCTTTGGTAATAGGCCTGTCTTGGCTCATCTCTTCTCTGAGCACAGCCCCGGTTTCTCCTTGTCCCCCAGACCCCATAGCTCCAAGTGAAGGCTGACCCAGCCATGGCACAGAACTTAGGGCACACATGAGAGCAAGGTGGGAGAAGGGCTTGGGAAGGAGTAAGTGTGTGTGCAGGGGCCTGTCAGGTTGAGAAATAATCCCCTTGGAGCCAATCTGCCTCCCCCATGAGCACTGTCCCAAGCAGCAGCACCTATTCCAGCCACCCCAACAGACCCACCAAGAAGCCCACCAGCGATCTGGAGTGATGCTGTCAGAAAAATAAAGATATTTACTGGAATTTAAATCAAGCAAAATGTTGACAGAATGCTGGGGGGGGGGGTTAATCCCAGATGAAAAACAATGTCCTTAATAGCTGTCCATTAGTTAACATATTTCAGCTGTATTTGCAACCCAAAATCTGCACAATTCTGGCTGTGCATGAGAGGTTGACAGTAAAATAGGCTAGAGAGAGAAAAGCCTGAAAGTCCCTAAATCCTCCCTACATTTCACAAGCAGCACTAACAGCAAAAAGAAATGTGTATCTGCAACATTTCCTCAAATTTAAGGTATTTTATCTGTATGGCAGGAAAGAGATTAATTATTTTCAACCAGCATACACTTATTGCAATGGGATTAGGCAGCTATTGAAGTGTTACTACCTGCTGGGAATTTCAGAACTTCTCATATAATCTTTCTCCTCTGACATTAAAGAGGGAACACCTCAGGTATGCATTACATTTTATCAAAATCTAATCAGTGCTGACCAGTCAGAGTGGTCAGGGCAAAAATATGCCACTTCTCAGAAGATATTGAGCTTAGCCAGAAACATATCTATGTGATGTCTGCCACAGCAGGGGGCTAGAGCTGACATCCTCAAAGGCATCTTTCATTCTTATTTACACATCCAACAATTTTACATTGTTATCAGATAATGACTTTATTAAAATTATGCATCTAAATTCACTAGGCTGAAACTGACAGCATCAGATCCCCTGCGTACACAGAAAAAAATTAATAATTAGCTGGTAAAGCCTATTTTCATTAACATTTGGGGTCATATCCCACAAAATCCTGGGATTTCTCAGTCCCGTTCTGATAATAACTCAGCAATTCATGAGCTAGCTGGCCAGCAACATCCGTCCTTTGAAACCAAAGGGCTTACAGTAGATAGAATATATGGATAATATTTTCTTCCGAAAACGTACAGAGAAAATAAGCTTACTAAGCATAAGGAGATTTGGGAAGGTGTCCAAGAAATAATAAATAAAGAATGCAAAGAATTAAATATATTAGATCAGACCTTATGGCATAAGGGAAGGAACGCGGTCATCCGTTCTTTCCCTTCCCTTCTAGAGAGTTTTCTTTTTTTTTTAAATATATATATTGCTCACTGTTTCTGGAATTCCCCTTTTAGTGCAGTTTATTTTAAAGATCACAGTATGGGGAATACATATTTCACAGCTGACACAATGAGAAGTACGTTTGAGAAGCAAGTCTGAAATATGAAGTATCCGTGTTAAAAAGAGAACTGGGAAGCTTTCTCCTACGGATTACCTTGATTTTAGCGTTTACTCACACGGTTTCGTCTGGTCTAGCGACTGTTACAAAGTAGAAACCACCGAACACAGTGAAAAACACTAAAATTAATCCTACTTATCACGGACTCTGGTGAGAAACCAGTGCAGTCGCTCCCCATGCCGGTGCTCCCAGCACCTCGGGAGCGCTGGAACACCGGGGCTCCGGGCAGGACGGCCCGTGCCTCCGGGACACTGGCGAACATAGGGAAGATCTGGGCGGCGGGCAGGGACAAAACCAGGACCTGCAGTCACAGGGGTTGTTTTTAAAATCCCCCATAACCGAGCGTCACGGCGCGGTCCCGTCCGCGCCCCTCGCACCGACCGACGGGCTCTGCCCTGTCCTGCCCTGCCTGTGCTCGCCGGGCTCCGCGCCGCCACACGCCGCCCGGCCGGCTCCGCGCCCGGGTCTGCCCGGGGCTCCCACCGCCCCAGACCCTCGTCACCGCCGCCGCGGGGGGATGTGCCCGCGCCCCGCGACCCCCGGGCTCGGCTCGCCCTCCGCCCGCCCCGCGCTCACCTCCACGCCGCTGCCCGCGGCTCTGCGCGGGCGGAGCGCCCGGCGGGATGGGGCCAGAGAGAGATCCTTCCCGTGGAGGAGATGCCGCCGGGGCTGCCCTGGGCGCTCGCTGCCCTCCGGCGGCGGCGGCGGCGGGAGCGCTGAATGGCGGCGCGGCTGTCAGCGGGGCGCGGGGCGCGGCGGGCGCCGAGCGAGAAGAGCCCGCGCCCCTGGCGGCGAGGCGCTGCCCGGCCCTGCCCAGCCCAGCCCGGCCCTGCCCTGACGGGCCGCACCGCCCTCACACGCCCGCCCGCCGAGCTGCGGCGGCCCCTGGGGCAGGGGGCATTGGGGAGGGACGCGGCCGCCCGCCGAGGGGAGGGCGCCCCGAGAGCCTTGGCCGTGTGCGCCCCCGGTCTGGGCCGGCGGCCGGCCCCCATGAGAGCCCTGCCGTACCCCGGTGCTGTGCGGTGCGGTTTGCATCGCAGCCGTACGGACCGGCTGAGGTCACTTGGTCTGTTCATCCTGGAGAAGAGGAGACTGAGGGAAGACCTCATCGCTGTCTACAGCTTCCTCATGAGAGGAAGCGGAGGGGCAGGCACTGATCTCTTCTGTGGTGACCAGTGACAGGATATGGGGGAATATCAAGAAGTTGTGTCAGGGGAGGTTTAGGTTGGATATCAGGGAAAGGTTCTTCACCTAGGGGATAGTCGGGCACTGGAACAGGCTCCCCAGGGTAGTGGTCACAGCACCAAGCCTGACAGAGTTCAAGAAACGTTTGCACAATACTCTCAGGCACATGGTGTGACTCTTGGGTCTGTCCTGTGCAGGGCCAGGAGCTGGACTTCAGTGATCCTTGTGGGATCCAACTCAGGATGTTCTGTGAAAATCACTCTCCTGCCACTCGGCACCTGCCCAGGCACAAGCTTGCACATTGGTGCTGGTTGTTGACATGAAGAGAGCAGTGGGCAGGCGGGAGGCCGATGTCCAGGGTCAGCGAGTGAGCTTTCAGTGGCGAAGACAGAACACCAAATGGCAAAGAGCAGCACCAGCTCCTTAATGTGCCAAACATCACATATGTATGGGTATTTGTCATGTCCAGTGTTTATGAGTAATGTTCAGGAACTGCTGTTACATGATAAAACCATGCTCTTGCAGATCTTTCTTAAAAAAACCCCTTTCCATCTGTTTTTATGCAACAGACTCAGATATTTCACTGACATGGAGTCTATGATTTAAATACAGACCAATGGATACCCATATACCCACCAAACTACGAAAGGGTTTCAAGGAGCATTTAAATCAAGCAATATTACATGTAATGAATCTTCCTGCTTTTCCTAATTCATTTGCAGTAAGTGTGGGCATGACATAAAGGCCCAAGAGTAAGTAAACGTAAGTAAGTTTTGGTGTCCAAAACTATAAAGAGATAAAAATGTCCCTCCTAGTTAACTTGTATCATCTATATGACCAAGAAAATACAATTTCCACATGCTCCAAGTGAATGCTGAGACCAAACAGCTGATTAGCCACCCACCGCTGTCACTCGGCTCTGATCAACCTGCGCTAAAACCCTTTTCCGTATGCTAGCTGGGGTCTGCGGTGGTTAATGATTCACAGGCACACTGCCATCTGGAGTGCTGACAAAAACCTTCAAGAGGGCAAGATAAACACTGAGGAACTCGGACTGTATTTTGAACAGCAAAAAGTGAACTATTCATTTATTCCAGGCTGTTTTTAAACATTTTAATTATTCAAATTCCTAGTATTCTCCTGGTTTGTTTTAATAGAGGTGTGTACAGTTTTGTGTTAATTCAGCTGTCTTTTGGTGTCTGTAAGATTATGTTTGATGTTTTGGAGGGCAAGGGATACACACGTGTGTATCCAGTCTGATAAGTGAAGGACACTGCGTTTTGCCACCAGACACTTGCAGCTACACAATCTGTCATGCAGTGAGATTGCTCAACCCTTCCTCTGGATGCTTAGGAGCTTTCTGTGCCCAGTCCTGGTCTGTGTGACTCTGGCAGCAAGAATTCGGCTCCAGGGACTGCCACTGTAGAGGTGCTAAGGTACAGAGGTGCATAGTTGTGCCAGGAGCTCCAAGCGGATGCAACGTGGTACTGGTTTGGTTTGAATGAAACAGGAAATAAATCACATGTGGTAATAAAGAAAATAATACTAAAAGTAGATTCCAGATGATGGAGAAGTTCAGAGGAGAGTGAGGTGAATGGCTCCCTGCTCTGAAATGTCTGCTCAAGTCCCAGGACTGAAACTCCAATCTCACTTTCTGCCTATATTTAACATCTGAAAAATCTTACATTGGTGAGTGTATTACCAGGCTTTTTTCCCCAATGAACACAATCTTTTGAAGTTTTGATCACTAAGAAAAAAATCTTTTTCCTCTGTTGTAATGCAGAGGAGAAAGTAAAGAAATCCACGCAGCAGGAAAGAGTCTGGAACATGTGGCAAGATGTTTTACTTGTATCGCAGTATTTTGCACTTACTATAGTGCCTTTGATCCAATGGCCTTAGAGTATTTTATGAGTTATGAGTGATCTTTGATCTTTTTGTTTCCCAATCCTGATGAAAAAGGCTTTGTCTTGTTTTTTTTGCCAGAGTAAACTGATTTGCTTGAGACTGAGATTATGCTCAAACTGTAAAGCCAGAAACAAAGCCAGGATGGCAGCTCAGGTCACTGTGCTCTTCCTCTGTGCCTTCTTTCAGACCCATCTCGCCTTCCAAAAGGGAACAGAGTCCAAAAAAATAGTGATTCAAAATCACAAGTTGCCCCTATGTTTACATGGTAAAAATTGTAAAGACCCTAGATAACAGAAGGATGAGCTCAGAATAAATACACAGGCTACTTTATTAAACCATTTGAAGCACAATGGATTATGTTTGCACATAACACACCTGCTTTGATACTAAGGACTAAGATCTGTCTTTGTTAATGTGCCATCCAAATTTCATCAGGAACATATTTTTCATTAAAATGTTTCAACGGAGCTGGTCTCTGAGGCATCTGAGTGGCAGTGGATAAAATGCTGGGTTTCCTTGCCATTAGAGTTGGTTTCCCTGGAGAGGGAGAAACTAATAAAGAAGGGACAGGAGAACAAGGGAGCAGATGAATACTCATTTAGTCCACAACCATAACGTTGAGAACAAAATTAATTTAGACACTGAAGAATACAAAGAGAGAGTGACCTTTAATTGCTGATCCGTAGCACCAGCCGCCAGTGCGATAAACAAGCAGGGAGCATGCAGATGGATCCCACCTGTGTGCAGATTCCAGGTAGCCACTGTGCTGAAGTGGCCCGTGTGGATGAAACATTAAAGCCAGCCATGGCAGGAAGGTCAGGCAGGAAAAAGGATCCTGGCCTGTAAAAATGGGATTACGTGTCTTCCAGCTGCTGGCAGCTGTGCAGAAAGCACTTGCACATGTAGTGGTGGGCGGTGTCAGGGGCTGTGGGCAGCTGCCCCCTGCTCAGCCAGGCCAGGGCAGCCATGCTGACTCCAGCCACAAGCTGAAACAGATCTGCTTGATTTTACCCAAAACAAGTTATGGGTACTTATAGAAGGGCACCGTCACCAGATTGGCTGCGTTGGTGGTTTTCAGTGGGCATAAGGTGCTCTGTTGGTTTCCCCACTGCCAGCACAGTTGGGTTGGGAAGAAAATGTCTTTTTCTTCTGTTGGCATAAAAACAAGACCATGTAGTAGCACATATTGTCTACAGACCACCAGGTGTGAAAGCGGAATGGCTGGCTACCGAATTCCCTCTCTGCTCTGCGTAGGGGGGAAGAGATGTGACACTATGTGTGATTTCTATCTGTGCAAAATATGCTAAAACCCTCCTCTTGCTGATATGAAATTGACCTCAAGCTTCCCAATGGGAGCAGTAATAATATCCTGACTCAGAAAGAGAAGCATGTGAGCCAAAGAAATTTCTGTTCGCCTTCATCTGCACTGGCAAAGGAGAATTACTTGTGAAACCCCCAAAGCAGTGCTGGCTGGGATACAAGATAGTCATCTGTTATGGATGATCAAGGTAAGGGCCAAAATGGTAATATAAATATTTGGTGGTTTAGGAGAAACTTAAAAAAGCTGGAAACTGGAGGCTGGAAAAAAGGAAGAAACTGAACCATGTCCTTTCCTAAGTGATACCTCTGCGTTGTTCAGGAAAATTTCTCGAGCTATTTAAAAAAAAAAAAAAGAGAGAGAGAAATGTTGCACTGCCTGACTACCGTCTTGATTGGAAAACTGACAAGAATATTAATAATTTAATGACCAAAGGCATTTAAATTAATACAAATAAGTAGAAAAAAAAAAGGTAAAATTGTCAGAAATTGTTCAAAATTAGAAGCATAAAGCTGGTAAAGAACTTAAAAGAAGATGAGATCTGCAGTCAGTAATGTTGAATGATAAGGTATTTGTGTAATTTTAATATATATTTAAAACAAAAGAATGGTTCCTATTCAACTGATCTACTGTTATGTGAAAAAGCTTTTAATTGGAGTGCAAAAGAAACACAGTAAATTGCTCTGTTTTGGTTTTGGGGTGAAAAACAGACGATAAAGCCATGTTCCAGGTTGGTAAGAAAATAATTCCTGTACCAATGCAAGCCTGAGAATGTAAAATAAGAGCAGCTCCAGTTAAAGAACTTAAAGTCTGCATCTCTGGATAAACTTGCATCCAACAATTTGTAAATGTTATTTGCCCAATCACTTGTTCTGGAGATGCTGTGGAGCTTTGAGACCACTGGATGAATTATCATCTGTGGGTTTTTATTGATTTGATTGGTTTGTAAAAAGAGCAGCCCTGGCTGATACAGAGCTGTCAACCTTACCCTGATTCCAGACACAGAGATGCAAAAGCTGATAATCGAAAGGGAGAGCACCACCACCAATGCCACTTGACAAAAGTTGGTGGAAAATGCATTTTAGATGAAGTTACAAGTTTGGTGAGTAAAGGGAGCAATGTTATAATGTAATAATACTTTACATTTCCATAGAACATTTGGTTTGGTAACCCCTGACATTTCCACAAAGGATGCTTCTGTAGAATTAGCACAGTATGCTTTAAAAAGATTAAGTGTTCACTAATTGGTCTCAAAATGTCCTTTTAATGTGTAATTTTCATGCAGGATGTATTTGCCTAAAGATTTAAGTGTGGATTAGTCTTTAGCAATTTAAAACTTCATCAAGACCTAAAAGAGGATCTAACATCTAACTGCTCAATTTTTCAGGTAACACACAAACTGGGAGAGTGGTAGGTTCTGAAGAAAAGTCACTACCACTGAGCAATCTCTCAGTAAGCTGGGCTTTAGCAAACAATACTTATTTTAATACAGCTCCCATAAAATTACACATCTTGGAACAAAGATTGCAGAACATGCTTTACAGGATGTGCAGCTCCCTCCTGGGGACTCATTACTTTACACAGATCTGGAGATCATACTGAGTTGTTATCTAATCTTGAACTCCCACTGTCACACCAGTTAGTTCATCCTGCTGCCCACAATTTTGGAGCAGAGAACAATGTCACCTTACTTTGACAAGTCTTTTGCCATTATCCCACCTGAAAGTATTATTGCCAAAGCACAAGAAATATGACCTTGAGACCAGATTCCTATGAGGAAACACAAAACCACTTGCAGAGAGAGTAGTTAGCATGGGTATCAAAATAAAGAGATGATCAAGTGAAATTTCAGCTGTCACTGTGAGAAATAATCACACACAACCATAGCACGAATGACAAGCCCTGAGGAAGCAAACCTGCAGGAAAGCATCTGTAAGCTGCCAAGGAAGCTGCAGGGCAGGTTGAATCGGATGAAGCTGAATGAAACCTTTCCATCTACACTGTTGGCTAATAAACCCACTAAGGCTCAGGCTCATAGTTTTTCTACTGTGCTTAGGAAAAGTCTAGCTTCGGATACCTACTGGGAAGCCTGCCTGCAGTGCACTTAGTCTAGTGCAGTTTTCAGAAGACCACCCTCAAACCCCACATTCCCTCTTAAGATGCCCACAGGAAGGAAAGTCCAGAAAAAGTCTAAGTCATATTTGCATCTGAGGTGTGTGGATGGGGAGTGAACTGAGCACAAACATAGATTCAAGCACATGTTTGATAGCATGGACATGCTGTCTGTGTGTGATGGCTGTGAGTAAACTGGAGGACAAATTACCTCTGCAGTTAGGACTTTTACTATAGCTTTCTCTGGGCCCCTGCTGGTGTTCACAACTTAAGGTGGTTATTAGGTAAAAGCCTTTGGAAAAGCAGAAAAAAGGACAATGTGGTGGGCAAAAAGAATCCAAATGATTTGTGTTTAAGAAACAGTTACATTCCAGGACACCAGGCATGACAGGAACTCAGGCTTAATAAAGCACTTATTAAATATAAGGTCCAGTGCTCAGAAGCCAAAGCTAAACAAACTCTGATTATGTACACCAGAAACATTTTTCCAACAGGTAATAGTCACCGGAATAATCTGCCAAGGGTTGCAGTAGGATTTCCCAGAAGATGCAACCTCTTATTGTTTCTAAAGAGAAGCTCTACTTCAAACACAAATTAAGTAAGGGAAGTCTTACAGCCTCTGTTACCCGAGAGGTCATGCAAGATGGTCATAATACTCTCTTCTGGCCTTGTAACCTATAAATAGATTAGAGTCCCAGTGGAAAAAAAGAATTATCCTTATCTTGGGCTTTCCCAAAACAGTGTGAAAAAAACAATAGAAATGCAGAAAGATCAGAAATAGTCATTTTGCAACAGTTGTGTCTGGTCTGGTATTTCTACTGATTTTGAATTTTACTGCAGAATGTCTTTTAAGATCTTCTTTCTTCCTGCCAGAGTCAGCCATGCCCAATACACCCATTTCCAGAGCTGCTAACTAGTCAATGTTTGATAATCATAACAAAGGTTGGGTTTGAAGTCGGTGGGAGTTTTGCCATTCTCATCTAATGGGTGGATCAAACCAGAGTATCTTTGCAATTTAAGGACACACCTCAAATCCTCCATCCGATGCAAAATGAAACTCAGAGGAATTATGCCACACACACACACAGCTGCTGAGTCTGGCTGAAAGAACAGACGTTTCTCATATATTGTGTCAAATATTGTTATATTTAGGCCAACATTTGAAAAGAATTCTACCTACATGAAGTGGGTCACTAAATAGCCACTATACAAATGCCATACCAGCCACAGACACGAATGTATTCTGTGCAACTGTGCTGCTTTTATTGTTCTTTGCAAAGAGAGAGTGCTTCACATAGCATGTGTCCTCCTGCAATGTTTTTTGGTTAGAATAAAATAACAAATCCTGTCTTTTAGTTTCTGGGAGTGGTCTGCACGCATGAAGCAAGTGACACAGGAGCACCAATTTGTCTAATGGTTGACTTCAAAAATACAGTGAAACAGCATTTAGATTATCAGTCCCCTCCTTTACTTACTTACTGAAATAATTTTGATGATAATTTAAGTACATAAAATAGTTTGAATTGACAAAATAACGTAAAACATCTGAATAGTCTGAGCCTTACGATCACAGCAGGACTACTAGATTCACAACAGTGCTGTGACTATTCCCCTTTTTACCTTGAACTTGCTGTCCAGCTCTGCTGTCAGCATGGCAGAGCAAGGTTTAATGTGCTCTTTCATCAGTATAAATTTGAAGTCACAGCATTTGCAGTCCAGTGGGAAAGCAGGAGACCCAGGAGCCTACCTGGTCTTTGGTCTGGAGCAGGGATATGAAGCAGAGTGGTTCCTGTCAGGTGTACCTCTCATGAGCATGTACTAACTTCCAGGCTATGGGGTTTTCTTAAACTGAAGTTGTCTCAGTCACTCCTGAAGCTTTTGTGTTTCCATGTTGTTGTTGTGTTTTTTTTTTTTTTTTTTTTTTTTTTTAATTTGAATAATACTTTCATTCTAAGCCCCAAAGAAAAATTACTCTCAAGCCTGCTGGCCAGGACAACTACCTGGGAGGTATGGCAGACACTTGGCCCTCTGCTATAATAAAAGTATTTGAATAGATCCTTAAAGTAGAGATGAATGTTGCCAACAGACATGTCTAGAATATTCTCTCATTTTGAGGACTTGTAGCTCAGTCTTGGGAGAAAAAAAATGATAGTTGAGGTCTTCCCAGATGAAGATGACCTGGAACTACAGGGTCTTGTATTTCACATGAATGCCTAAAGGGCTGAGAATCAGGATGAAATGGGAGCTGCAAGAATAGGAGAAGCAACGTAATTGTTAGATTTGTCAATCTAGCTCAACAGAAAATACATTAGAGAGGGAGTTCCTCCCACAGAAAACAATGGTTTCTGATCAAATCCACAAGTAACTTTGAATTGGCCATTCCTGCCTTTTCAGTGTGTATTTTGAAAGAACTGTCCAATTGCAAATGAGAGCCTCCCTAGCTTCTGGAAGAAGGAACTTCTACTGCTGGCAACAGGCTCCTATTGTCTCCCACTACTGTCCTCGTGAATTCAGTGACAATACTCACACTAATTTTAGAAGAAGCACAGTCAGGCTTTTTGGACAAACCAGGACAAAGTCCTGTTAGAAGAACCGAGCATCAAAGAGTTTAGCTAATCAATATGTACCTGGTAATGATTATTAAAGATACACTTCTGAAGACTTCCAAATACACATATATGCATACTTTTCAGAGGAAAAAATCTGCACTTTAGATATGGTCCAGAGTAGATCCGTGTTTCCATAGGCTGAATATAATTTTCCTGAAAACAAAGGCAAAGGAGAAACGGAAAAGGTGTACAGATTCCTGAGGAGTGTTTTCCTGTCAGATATAAAAAAGCCCATGTTTTCAAATGAAAAACATAATCATCATT
Source organism: Lepidothrix coronata (assembly GCF_001604755.1). Lineage (NCBI taxonomy): Eukaryota > Metazoa > Chordata > Aves > Passeriformes > Pipridae > Lepidothrix > Lepidothrix coronata. Next base: position 4,052,271 of record NW_016690228.1, on the reverse strand, counting down.
CAAGACTGCTCCATAAAAAGCCAAGCACTTTTTGAGCAGACTTCTGTTCAAAGGACCATGTATTTGGGCAGCCCTGGCAAAATGAGGTAATGGTCATATATTGTGATACAAATATCCTAGGAATAATCAAACCAAGAAAGGTTCATATATGCACACTCTGTATTAAACTAGTATCATCTGTAGGAATGGCAATTCTACATCTTCCCCTCTTCTAGAATCCTGCTAGGAAACAGGACTGGACAATGACAGTTTAGGATACTGTCATGTACTAACATGGTACTACGCTCCTGTAAACATCTCGCTCCATTGTTCACCCAACAGCTGGCTCTCAGTATGGTTTCAGGTACATGATTTCTGTCGTATGTCAGCTGGGAAAACACCTTTAGATGTGCCAAATGCCTTCCCAGTGAAATGCCTGGCTCAAACTCAGACTGGTTCCCTCAGGAAAGTAGTGCTTTTGTAGACATCTGTAGCTTGAGTCTTCTGGCTTGGATGGGTCACAGGCTACTCAGCAACAGAACCAGGGCATTCTAATTCTGCCCTTAAATCAAAACTATCTTGCACCCTTTTAAGTACAAAGTGAGACGGTAAAAATTAATTGTGCTTTAAAAACCTGCCCCATGGAACCACAAGATTTTCATGTGTAAAGGTTTTAAAGCTGCCTAAAATATTTAGAAAGAAAAAAAAAAAATCAACAAAACAGTCTGTTTAAGAAAATGTTTTAATTTTATTACTTTCTGGTAGTCATTTTCTTATGTGTCATTTTCTCATTTTCTCTAAACCAGCTATACAATTTACCCGATAGATTTCTTCTCTGTAGAAAAAGAAATCAAGGAAGAATATTGGGAAAGAAAAGCTTGACAAGGTACAATTATTGTAAATAGGCTGTATTATTATTGCTTAATTAAGATAACGAAACAGGTTGGAGGAACAGAGGCTGGGAGTTTACACTTGCCATTTCCTTTCAGGTTTTATTCTTTCTGCACAAGACATGCCCCCTTGTGGGGAGAGGTTCAGGCCCACAAACTATTGGTCTCCCATGACAGGTTTGGTATTGGGCAGAAGAGACAGTTGTCACAAAAAGCTTTTTGCAACTGAATTTCTCATTTTTCAGTCCCTCCCTAGAAAGTGTCATCTTAGTGTACCTCACATTCAGTGGGTTGTGGAGAGGATGAAGAAAAGCAGCAAGCTGTAAGGCCCCCAAAGAGATGATACCGGGGTTAACACAGTAAGAATAGTGTGGAACTGGTTCCTTTAGCTGTGTCAAATACAGTAGTTTTAGCACCCTCCTGGAGCAGAGGAAAACTGCCCTAAAGAGAGCACTGCACTAAAGTTTGCTTGTGACAAGAGGACAATCTAAATGAATCTAAATGAGCATCCTACAAACCCTAGGCATCATCACTGTAGGGATCTCTGCACTTTACTCCTTATTGGCAGGCTCTTAACCCATGTCTAAGCTATGGTAACACTGAAATAGTTCTGAAAATATTTTCAGGCTCTTATTAAAAGCCCTTTTGTCCTTTTTTTGTAATGTTGATTTGGCCATTACAACCACAATGCAGTTACCTATATGTTGTCCTTGCCCATACCTTGAATTAATTTTGTTATTTACTAAAAATCGTCTCTTCAAAATGCCAAAAATTTAGGTGATGTGGATCATAAACATCCACTTAACTGTTATCATGACAACAGATCTTCAAGTAGTGTAGCAACTCCACTGGAGTTATGAAAACTGAGGCTATCAAATTGCATTCAGTGTGAACACAGGGTGAGGAATACCAAACAATATGATACCTTGTGATTATTAAGCACAGGGTGATAGTCTTCTTCCTCCATTCAATACTGAAAGCATATTAATTTTCCCATATGAGAGATAAGCAAACCAACTGTCTCCCCAAAACAGGTGACAGGCTGATGAAACAACCAAATTATCTTTTGTAAAAACTACAAGATGAAAATCGAGCCCATTAAAGCACAGAGACTGGAAGAGTGACAAGAGGCTGCTCCACTCCACTAGAGCAGACAGAGAAAGGGCACCCAAAGTGCAACATAAATTGACAGGAAGGAGGATGGCAAGGAAAGAGAAGGGAGGAAGTCTGTGCTAACAGTGTTTCTATCTGAGCTATTAGCATAAGATATGACAAAATAAACACCATGATTTCTAGATTCACATAAAATACAATAATCTCTCCTGCAGCAAGTTCTTTCTGTATCAAAGTAGAGATCCCCAAGATCCTCTCTTAGAAAACTGTTCATCACTTCAGGGAGAAAGGGTTATTCTACCCTGGTTTGTTCCTTACACCTCAGTACACATTAAAGTGACTTTTCTTATCACTGCGGATACATCTGTCTGCTTTGTTGCTCTAGACATAAACAAACTGCGATTGGAGTACGCAGTAACCTGTCTTCTGGGTGCTGACCCTCACGGAAGACTACAGGGATATTCTCTCCACTCTCACTTGTGTGGAATCTTCATCTGAATTCTCTTGAAATGAGAAACTACAGAGCACATCAAATAAAATGTGAAAAATGAGCGAGTTGGCTTGAGACAATTGACATGCTTCTGACTTTGTGATTTCTACTTCCTTTCAGTTCCATGTAAGAGGATTCAGCACTTGAAATACCTGAGAACTGTAAAGCATTGCAATGTTCGTGTTTGTTGCAGCTGACTAACAAAATAAAATATTTAAGTCAGTTCTTGGAAGGATTCTGCCCTCTGCTCTCAACTGTTACATAAAAAATTGTACACAAATGACATTAGCTTTGTGTCAGAAATAAATTTGGGTAGAATCTCAAGCCTTCCACTGAATCGTCTCTGCAAAGATGGCCCATCTTTTCAGCAAGAAGCAGCCTAGAGAAAGCAAAAGAAGACATGCTGTATTAATTGAGGACAACATGATAATTAAAGTATTAAATACAGCAATTATTACTTACCTTTCTTTGGCTAAGAGAACAGACATCCCCACCAGCTTAGCAAACTCATCAGCTGTGAGAGAACCCTTTTCAGATACCTGTCAAAAACCAAATACACAAATAAACAAACTACAGCATTAAAAGAACAACAAAGTTCTCTCAGCTACTGAATCAGGTCTAGCCTTGAGAAGAGATAAATTGGTAGCAAATCCCTTGAGAAGAAAACTCGTTTGTTCGCATTTTTAAAAAGTACAACTAATTATGACTATTTCCCCTTAAAGATATCTATTTTGTGCCTGGGGGAAATTGCCAAGTATAAAAAAGGAACATAGAAAAGAGTTAGATCTCTAAAAAAAATGTATGGTACCCTTTTCTTTGGATTTGTTTAAAAGATGCCTTGGGATAAAATGAATGGAAAAATCAGAATAGCTCAGACAGCAGTATGCTGTCACTGTAAGTATCTACACAGCCCAACTATACTAAGTGATTCTGCAAACGCCAAAGCCTAAATAAGGAAATAAAAGACCTGTTCAGGGCAGGTCATCAGTGTAGAAATTGAAGTAATCTCAGGTAGAAGTGAAGAATTTGAGTTTAAAATTTAAAATATAACCACTCCGTATAGGAAAATCCCCAAACCTTAGTACTTGACATGATATTACGGCATACTAGGGGGATAAGTAAAAGCCACCATCACATTCAATTGATACAAAGGACTGGTTCAGTCTTGGGACTCCACACTTTGGCCCCTTTGTCTCAACCATGCTACTTAATACATGCTAAAATGAAACCTTCTCACACATGTTGGACGTATGCATGTTTGAAATGCTAGATAAATATTAGATATGAAGTCTAGACTTATTGCTGCATTGAATTTCCCAGATAAACATGTTTTATTACCCAAAAATTAATTAATTCTTCCATTTCTACATTGCTGTAGATTCATGCAAACTTGTAATTCTGGATGTAGTTGCCATTTCCTGCTTCCCACATAACTGGGTGGGAAGGGGTCTATTGTGCATCATTCTCAGCAGTAGTCATTTTACAGAAACTCAGATTAAATTAGTCCTAACATGAGATTTTAGGAAGCTAGGTGACCAAATCTGAATAATGGAAGTCAGCTATACAATTGGTGATTAATTATCTTTCCTTCCCAAACCACTACTCTCATCAAGGGTGACTTTGGATTCCTTTGACATCCACGTCATTTCCTGTCTTCACTAGCCATTCAAATCACATCTCTCTCCTGTCTGAAACCTTTCACTTCTTCTCAGAACTTAATGTATAATGTACAGTAACATGAAAGTACAGGGTGCTTTTAGCCACAAGTCTGATCTCATCTTCCTGTTCCCTTATGGGCTAGCCTTCCTCATTTGAAGCCTCTCCCTTACATTTTTCTATGGAGTCAAAGTCTCACATTAGGAAAATAACAGAAAAAAGGTACTTTGGTAATAAATTCACCATCTGTTACTTTTCCCAGTTAACCTCCTTTGTTATCAAGAAAGGTTTTTCCTTTCCTTTCAAAGAGATAAGTACTCTTACTGAAAGCAACAAATATTTAGAAGCCAATCAGAAAAAAACCTCTAAAATACAGTAGGTATTTTTCTGCAAATATAAGGAAATAAACTGAAAATATTAACATATATTGAAAGATTTAAGCATTTTAGTTTTGTTAATTTAGAATGGAATCTTTTAGATGGCTATATACATTTCATCTAAAAATATTTTTGATGAGTGAAAGCTATATGGTAACAAATCATGGAAAATGCACTGAAGAGTCTACCGCATATCAAGTGAGAAGCTGTCTGCAATAGCTCTACTTTTTCTCGACTGCCCAAGACAAAGCCCTCTTTGACTTTCATATTTAACCTGAGATACACTGAATTAGCCTTTTCTCAAGTGTGTGAAAATCAAAAAATTACATTCCACTGAAAAAGACACAGAAAAATGCATCAAATAATGAGATAACAGGACTTTAAAGTGTCCAGAGGCAGCAAGACCACAAAGGTTTATGACACTGAGCAATTTATACAATTTTTTTTCCTGATGAAGCTAGCTTAATTTTATACACAATATTCTCCAACTGAGTGCTCATCACAGCAGCAAACTCAGTGCAAGATGTTACACGTACAATGTACTGTTTTATGAAATAAAGCCAAAGCAAACAACTACCTATATCAGCCTTTAAAGAGCTGCTTCCACTCCCTTCAAGCACATCGTGTTCAGTGTCTGAAATGGGCTTCTGTTAAATTAGGTGCTCAATACCTGCCACAAATTTCATCCTACAGCACATAAGATCTGAAGGAAGGTTTTAGGTTAATAAAGTTTGAGAAGAGATGGAAAAGTGATTTATTCCTTAAAGAGAAAGCAATGACTAGAGTTATTGCCTGCACTGAACTTTGAAGATGAGAAGTGCTATTTAAGTATTACTCCAGAAGATATGGAAGTGGAATATTTTGTATTTCAAAACCTCAAAAGGAAATTCTGTACCTCGAGTTTTTGTACCTAATGTATTTAATTTTCCCTAGTATGGTCAGAATACTGAAGGAAATGAAGTACACTTACTGTTTCTAAAGCAGAAGCTACCATTTCCTCTTCATTATGAGACTGGAGTTCAATCACCATCACACCACTGTCAAATATCCGAAGCCTAAAATCAAAAAAGAGAAGCAAAGTAACTAAAAACCCCATGCACATCACCTACGGTCACATTTCTAATCCATCCACGCCTATAACCACATTACAAAAGGGGAAAAAAAATCCAAAAACCCCCAAACAAAAGCTGTAAAATGAACTTAAGCTTAATAGCATCTTCAAAATCTAAACAGACTGAAAAGACCAGACTATATGTCTGGTCTTGGTTAAACCCTTTTCCCAGTCTGAAAAAATTGTATTGGAAGTGAAAAAAATAATGCCTTCCTAGTGAAGTTAGCCATAGCTAAACACTAGTACTTTGATGTAGAGTGGATATTGGTGCATACAGCAGCATCCTTTAAGCAATATCTTTGTAGTAGATTTTTGTTGCTGTTGTATGTTTTTTTAAAAGGTAAAATATTAAATCATCATGGTCTGACCTCTGAGTGCCATGTTTCATAAATAAATCTGTAAAGCTCTTACCTTATTGGCAATTTCAGTGATTCCAGCATTTTACAAGCATTTACTAAATCTTCTGGTGACAGCAACTATTAAAATAGTAACACATATTTATTCAGAGCTTGCATTTCAAGTACACAGTACAACACCAAAACAAACAGTTTTAATAACTACAGCTATAAAATATACCAGGCCACACACTTATTGTTAATTTTCTTCCTTTCTTTTGTGCAGTCTATTTTCTTGGCTTCTATGCTGCTTTCTGTTCCTTTATTATGTGTTCTATAATAATCCTTTTGCCTTGTTTACAGAAAGAATTGTTGTATTTTGTAAAAAAAAACTCCAAAACGTTCACCATTCTTTAGTAGTTTCTGTCCTTTAAGTTTTCTTTTCAGATAAGGATGGATTTTTCCTTTTACATAGTATTATAAAAAGCAGCACACATTATCACAACTAGTAAAGGATACATAAATATAACATGGAAGAAGGAGAAAGGTAAAAACAGCCTAATTTTAATAAAAGGCTGATCGCTTCTTGCTTTTAGACAGGTAGAATGAGCAATTGTTAGGGAACATTTTTACCCTTTTTCTTTAATTACGTTATCACTAAAGTACATTTTATAAAATATTTCACAAAAGCAGTTTCTCACCTCTAACCCTCGCGCACGATTCACCAGACAGTACACTTCCGTGAGCGACATGATCCCTCCTCGTTCCTGTGTTAAGCACAAGACTGGTAAGAGCAAAACCATCAATCCAGCAAACACAGTATCTCTAGTCGTCTGTGACTGATTAAACAGGTAAAATACAGGAGCTATGTGATGGGCCTGAATGGAGAAAACTAAAGAGGTAAATCGTATCTTTCACTAATCAGTTTAAAATACTAAACAGTAACACTACACCCAAAGACTGTGAATTACTTTGCTTTTAAAGCAAAGAATAAATGTATGAAACAGGAACAACAAATTTCAATATGTAAATCTATCAATTTACCATTTTTACTTTTCAAACAAACTCAGTTTTCCATTCTGATCACAGTAGGTAGCACACAGTTTTCACAAAAGTACTGTAATATGTATGTTTTTCAGTAGGAACATAGCCTTTTAAGTTGCAACATGAAATCTAACTTTTTGGTGAGAATCCTGAATTCTGTAATAGCTTCAGATAAATTAAACCAGGAGATATTACTAGGGGCATGTAATCTACTTAATAATTCTGTCTTACATTTGCAAAATATGTAAATTTTAAGCAGTTTAAAGACTTATTACTTGTATTTTCAGTCAGTGTCATTTCACTTTATTTTAAAAACATTATATTCTGCAGCAAGGGATGAATGCAGGGCTGTTCAAACAGAAGAAAGAGCACTTGTACAACTTTTTAAGTCTCACTGATATTTTGTAAATAGAAGAATTCTGCAAATTCTTACTTATATTTAAACATTCAAAAAGGGGATATATATTCCTTCCATAAACATTGAATATGAGTCTGTGCCGCAAGATCTGAGACTTTAAAAAGAGGCACAGCACTACAGCCAAAACATGTTTACATTGAAATTCAGCAACACAGAGAAAATGCTGGTGCAAAATGAAGTACTTTACCTCTAATGGTGTCTGCAGTATTCCAGCTAGTTGCTTTGCCAGTTGCATGTGGTACTGTGTACCCGATCCATATGTTTCCCTAGTAACTGGATTAGCTATACCCATACTCAGTAGATAGGACTTGAACCTGATAGTCTGAAAGAGCAAACAAATAAATTTACAAGTACATCAGCTAGTGAATGATACTGGTTTTTAAAAGTCTTTGATTTTATTACTATAAGGCAGTTTTAGTGAATAAATCCTTGAGTTTACTACCAAAAAAGTAATTTGCTTACAAAGAGAAGGCAAGACTTTACACAATTTTTTTTTGACCAGCAGAGGTCAAAAAATAGAAAAAAATACACAAAATCAGTAAAATCTTTGCGTTTAAGAAGCATTAAAGAAAAATTAACACTAAACAAATAAATTCTATAAGAGACCAAACCACAAAGAAACCAACCAGGAAGTGGTTTTTATTAACATTACATGGACTAAATGGATAGCTTTTTGCTTGTCATAGGCACATTTCTGTTAACTTTAAAAATGAAATTCATTTACCTCATCCTCAGTAATGTCACCTTGTTTTTCTTTAATCTTATTAGCTATTGACTTGGATAACTCCACCATCTCCTTAGCCTATCAAGAAAGACACATAGATAAGTCAACTTTCAGCTCAACGGAGAAAAGCATGCTTGAAACTGAGAAAACAAGCATAAGTCTACTTGGACAAGTGACACATGCCATACATACCTTCTCCATTAGTTTGCTAAGATCCTCAAAAGCCTGAAACAAAAAGCAGACAGTGCAGATCAGTGTAATTTATCTTCATGGATACAGGAAGTTGCCATTGTACACCTATCCAAGCTGTTCATAAGAGCTGCTATCCCTTTAGGTTAGTATGTTACAGTATGATATATCATATATAATTTGTTGATGCATCTGTTTTATGTTAGGTCTTTTAACTAAAAGAAACATAAATAACTAAAAGAAACATAAACAACAGAGAATGAAGAAGAGAATCAAACAACTGCACATTTTTCCAGTATGCAAACAGTAGTTCAATATGATTTATGAAGTCCACAATAGGAAGGAACAATGAGATACTGAGAAAAGATTAAACTGTTGAAGTTTATTATGCTCTTGTATAAGCTGGGGGAATGTTTCTTGGTGATGATGATGGCAAGTTTTCTTCCACCAGGTAACTCTCTCAAGGAGATCTATTGTTTCTGGCAGCAAGCCAGATGTAAATATACAGATGTACTCCTCTGGACAAGATAATTTTACTTTAATGAGTAGATGTTACTAAGTTAATAAGAAACAGTAATTTCAAGTGAGCAAGGAAGAGGGTGTATGTTTTCATGTGTATGCTTAACTGAAGGGACAAAACCTCTAAAAATGTGTGGCAACATCTCTTCATTTGAGTATCACAGTAAACTGCTATGGTCTCAAATACAACTCCAACAACAGCACAGAAAGGATATTTTAGGCTTAAATAAAACATATTTTAAAAATAGCTGGAAGTATACTGAAATTCAAAACTTTTAGTAATGAAAACCAACTAGCTTTAAAAAAATTCATGTTTTAAAAAAAAAAAAAGACCTAACAACTCCATTAATGCACCTACATTAACAATTGACTCTCTGTTCTCCCACCTTCATCAACACACATTCAGCATCCCAACTCGCTTCTCTCAAACATGACATGTCCAGGTGGTCAACCTTTTCAAACAATCTTTTTTGAAGAACTGATTTGAGAAAAATTCCTGAACCTTTTCAGCTAAACTTTGCCTGACAGCAGCACCAAGCCCTCCAGTCACAAGAAAAGAAGGTTGTTCAGTTAGAGTATGTCATATGACCAGATACCTATCTTGCCTACAGCTTCTAGTCACTGCTTCTGTGTTATTCCTGGCTCATTCTGACTAATCCCCCACTACAAAGACACATTTTAGCAGCATTTTGACTCAATTGTTCCCATCTGCATTTAGGTGCCTTACTTAGAAGCTTATTGGTCTGAGACTGAACATGCAAACAAGAAAAGGAGATGCTTCTAGGAAGGGACAGGGTTTGCTTTTGATCTGAACACCTCCTAATGGTGCCAGTGTTTCTCCACTGACTGGAGAAGTTCAGCCTCTTAAGACTTGGTACCTGAGTTAAATGTCCGAAGTTTAATGGGACAAACCTAGGTTCAAGGGCAGAAAAGAAAATATACCACCGTAGAACAATAATTTACCACTATGAGAACAAGAGCTTCTCTTTGGAGTATTTCTTCACTCCCTAATCTGCCAAATTCAGTAATTTACAACAGATTTCCCAATCTCTCGTGTAAATCACCGTCCTTCTACTGTACTTGTAAATGGTATCAACAATAAGTTTCTACCAAGGCTTTTCCCATCTTATTTCTAATCTCTATACCTGCATGAAAACATCATTCATGAAAAGAACCCCTGATTTAGCTAAATAAAGAGCACGGCTGTGTCTAACTCCTCCTCTGCCTGACTCACAGAGGGCAGGCCTGGAAACAAAGGGGAATGTGCACACACCTAACAGGAACTTCCTCAGATAAACAAAAGGCTAAAGAACTGGATTCTTATCAGCACTGAACAGCAGATGCAGGAAGCCTTTTCCTGGAAGCCAGGGCACCATTTTTTAAATTAAGTCATTTATAACATTTAAAGCTGGAGGAAGGCAGGATTTTACAAGTCACAGCTTTCCTCTGTTCATACAACACATACAAATGGATTTCTTTTAGTCTCCGACAAAGCTACTAAAGGAAAAAATAAGCAGACAATACCTTTTGAACTATATACACATGCATGTAACCACAATACCTTTTGAACTACACAAAACTTCATTCATTACATTCCTCACAGACAGAAAGCAAAAAAGTTTAATGCTACCAGAATCAGAAACAGCACATGGCCTGCAAAGGTAAAATCATTTTCTTAGGTATTACAGCAGGGAATGGCCTTTTCTCTCATGGCACATCAAATCCCATAGAGCTTTGCAACAAGAACAAATCTGTTGCATGTAGTTTATGAGTACTTCTGTGTTAATCTCTACCACCAAGCCGAATCAGACTATTTTTGAGGATATTGCTTTCAGGTATATATGAAGAAATTAAATGTCTCTGTTGTCCATCAGTAATGATATCTGGAATTCAACTATTGTGCTGTTTCTAGGGAAAAGGATGGTCTCTATCTAGCCCAGGTGTTTTGCAAAATATACTTGTAATGTCTTGTCAATGCCTGGACTCCAAATCATTTTACTGTAATCATAACCCTAAATCTAACTTCTAAAAAAATTACTATGTATAAGATGAAAACTCAACTTCACCACAGTTATGCTTGGACCAGCATATTCTTAATATGTATTAAATTCTCAACTGAAACCAAAATTAGTGTTAAAAAAAAAAACAAGGAAAGAAACCCCCCCTCAGACACGTATAGACTCTTTCTAGACATGTATTTGTGTTCTTTCCCTGAAGAACAGTCACTGAACTCAGATTTCTAATTCTACCAAAATTAATTTTATAAATAGACACTTAGCTTCAAAGAACAGTCTTCTTGAAAGGAACTGTTTAAGTTACATTGACAAGCCAGTTAAACAAAGTAAGTAAATGTAAATAATACATTCAATCAATTCAGATTTCTCAACAAAAAGAAATGAATAGTCTCAGATGCTCCTGCCCCTAAAAGAAAGTGTGAATGAATGTAAATGGTTCAGACAGGTGGCTGACCTTGAAAATTCAGAAGTACCTACCTCAGAAATGTTTTTGTCAGTCTCTTTTCTTTTTTCCTCTAATTTCCTTTCAATCCCTACAATTCCTACAGCCCTTATTCTTCCTGCCTAAAAAAAAAAAAAAATAAGAAAGAATCAAAATAGGAAATCTTAAATTTTCTCATCTGCCTCACTGTGAAAATTAGAGGACTGGAAATGTTCCCCCAAAGAACAGATATCATTCATACAATATTTCATACATTTCTTGACAGTATTTTTTTAAACCAGAGTGAAAAAAAAAACACAATAAGTGTGAAACATGTACAAATTTGCTATACTAGACAGAAAATTACATTATTATATTGAAGTTATTAATATGAAGAAATTTAATAGCCTGATCCAGACAGAGTATTCCCACTCATGTCAATTGTAGCCTCCTGAGTCCATGTGAACACACATTACTAGAGCTGTGGAAATGCCTGAGTGTATCTAAATATGATTACCTCAAGAAATCAAGCCTGAAGAAACACAGACATAGAAACACAATGCTAAGTGCAGTCTAATTTACCTTGCTGAGAAGTATCAGCATGGAGGTGATGGTAAAACTTTTACTAGATACCAAATGTGTTTTATAAGGGCTGGTACTTAAGTACCAGTGGTGCCAGCCCTCAAATCTCTGACTGCAAGGCTTAGCACTGGTGTTAATGAGCTGCTATGACCTAAGAACAAGAGGTAAGGTATTTTCATTAGATTCTTCATGCAGGGTACAGGTTTCCCCATTAGTCCAAATGCAGTTGTGCTTATAGGTACTACATTTGCCAAGGAGTATCAACGGGATTTGACACTGAACAATTTTTAAATCATTTTATTCCATTCATACAGTACTATATGTCCATATATGCAACATACTCATATAGAGGAACAACATCTACATGTTTATCAGAGTTTATAACCTAGAAGTATGCAGACAGATAAACAGGGTAATCTAACCACTTAACGTTTTCCATAACAACTGTCCATTTGGAATATTCATTTAAACCAAATATACATAGGTTTCAAAGTTACATATTATATATTTGATATCCAGTCACAAAAAACCCCCAGAAATTGCAATTAAGACTAAAAATCTTGCAGCTTCATTAGATGTCTCATGCTGAATAAAATTATATGCAAGTAGATATACTGCATTTGCATAACTATGTGTATGCATGTCTGATCAACTACTCTAGTCTAAACAAACTCAAGAGAGGCCACTGTGTTCTATCAGGTGAAAACTACAAAGTAGAAACTAATTTATGCCAGCGAAGAAATAGGCGAAGTAAAGCTGAATTCCCACGTGCCCATCATGTTGGTTAGAGAGGCATGCTGGATGCAGTACAGGGGGGCAGCAAGAAATGGAAACAAGAAATTACATACAGATGCTGCTCAGAAGCTCTGCACACACCTGTGTATCCTTGTTAACTTGCATGGCTTGACCAGTAGGCATGCTCTCCCATCTCCTTTGTGTCATTTCTTCTGATAATCGCCTATAGAACTGCAAACATTAAAGAGTGACAACAGACATTCCATAAACTGTGCAGGGTACCTCTGGGTATTTTTAGCATCCCGGTGGTAGATAAAATAAACGTCACTATAAGATAAAATGTGGTAACACCTACATACCCATAGTACAACATCCATTGTCTGGAAATTCTTAATGTCCAGTCTTCAAAAATACACATATTAGAGTAGGAACCATGTAATCACTAGTTCAACTCATGTAAGTATTTCTATTGTAAAATATTTCTTTCAGATATTCCAAATGTTCCAAACCATGCTAAAGTTAAAAATGTCGAGGTTTCCTCAAAGGCATGCTTTTTAAAGGAAGGACAGTTGAACAATCCAATCACTACTGATCTGTTAATTCAACAATATAAAAACAACCACACAGATCAATTACACTTATATGTTTATTGTTAATACCAGAAGGTGGCATTAGTTAAATACTTAACACTTAGTGTATCCCACTGACCAATAAATAGAAAGAAAATCTATTCCATTCTTATGGTTGTTCAGGTTCACAGGAAAGTGTTCTGAAGTCATAAAGAAAAGCTGGAGTGTAATTGATATGCTGGGAACCAGTAAGCATAGTAAATTTAATTTTCAGACACAAAACTAACATTAAAATAAATAAGGTTATGATTAGGCAAAACACCTATACAACTATGCATAAATCTACCATTGTTAATCTGAAAACTGCTCATAAAGAAATGAAAGTGAGTCTGATCCCACACATGCATTTATAAGGCATTTTTAATTACTTCGAGTTGAAAATCTGATTTTCTGTAGTGAACAGGTACAGCTTTTTTCATTGTTTGAAGTTAAAGTTCTCAGTCTCTTCGAATGAGGATCTTACACTGTGAAATTTCTTTACAGAGAGTAATTTCTTTGTCTTTTAGGATGAGACTTGTTTTAAAAATATATTAAAATTTTCTTAGAATGCTCAGAGCCTTTGAGGTTTAGTGTAGGTAAAAAAAAAAGATTTATAAAGCATAAAATGAAAAAGTTCTGAGGCAACAAAAGATGTTCAGCAATAAAATTAGAGAGATGACTAAGTTGTCTGATTCCTGTTCAGTAGAGAGGCAGCTACACAGAAACATCTTTTACTCTGTTAAACATTTAACAGATTTCAGAGATGTCATTTTGGAAAATTCTGTGTTCAATTTACTAGATTAAAAAAAAGAAGTATAAGATTATACTAAAACCACTGAAGTAAGGATAAAGCCTAATAATGGCTCTTGACATTTTTTGAACTCTATTTGCATCATTTAACCAAAGTATTGAATAAGGAAGACTTGTAGTGTTTGTCTTCAAAAGGATGTACTGAAAAAGCCCCACCTCAAAAGTAAACACGGAAAGATCACGGAAAATTATCACTAACACAGCAAGAGGAGAAAAGCATGTCCAAATATCTGATGTGCTTGGCTTGCATGGTATAAAACTTACCTCAATCTGCCCATGTTCTTTGAAAGAAAGCTTGATGTAGGAATATTTGCTGCTTTGGAATGGACCAGGCTCTTTGTTTGAAGAAGCAGGGTGAAGATGAACTACTATTTTGGCACTAAGAAAAAGGTAAAGGAAAGAGAAGAAATCTCTGTAATATCTAAAAAAATTATTTCTACAATCAAAGTTAACCATTTTATCAAAACCTCTTTTAACTTTATCTCACATAAAGAGCTAAAGTGCGTGAACAAATGCTTTACATTTGTCCATCAACATTTAAATATTTTGACTAAGCAGATTTTGCATAAAAACTGCTATACCATCTGAAACAGCAATATCTCACAAATTTAAAATGTACCTACCATCAGTTCTTCAGAAATAAGCACAACAAATTTTAAAATTTCAAGTAATAATTTCTGACAGATTTGATTGTTGTCATTCCATTTGTCAGTAGTTATTGCAAGTTAAAAGCCAAAATACACTATCTTTGCCACAGGAAAACAGAAGGTCTCAATTTTATGTTTAACCTATTCCACTGGCATATGTCACTTGTGAACACTGTATGTGAATTTGTCCAAAACCAACATTCAAAGGTAACATGCATGGAAATAACAGTCTAAAATGACACCACCAAAACAAACTTTCAGATAATATTATTTTGGGAACATTAACAGACTCCTATCACAACATGACTGCAAGCCGGCCATTCCCATCTCATTTTCCTGATACTCTTTGCATTGGTCCATATTTACTTGACTTCTCCAGCATTAGTGAATTACCTGATTTCTTATGGATATCTTCAGCATACCAAACTGACTGTAGGCTGAAAGCAAATGTCAGCTATGTATATATTTTTGCAGTTAATGTTTTTTCTCTTTTTTCTTGTGAAACTTAGAATCATAGAATCATTTATGTTGGAAAAGACCTCTAAGATCATCAAGTCCAACTGTTAACTGAGCACTGCCAAGTCCACCAATAAACCATGTCCCTAAGTGCTACATCTGTACATCTGTTAGATACCTCCAGGAATGGTGACTCCACCACTTCCGCAGGTAGCGTGTTCCAATGCTTGACATCCCTTTGGGTGAAGAAGTTTTTCCTAATATCCAATCTAAACCCTCCCTGACACAACTTGACACAATTTCCCCTTGTCCTGTCACTTGTTACTTGAGAGGAATAAGGTCTCCCCTGAGTGTCCTTTCTCTAGACTAAAGAAAGCCCCAGTTCTCTCAGCCGCTCCTCATAAGACCTGTGCTTCAAACCCTTCACCATCTTTGTTGCCCTTCTCTGGACACACTCCAGCACCTCAATGCCTTTTTGAAGGGGACTCAGAATTGCACACAGGATTCAAGGCGTGGCCTCACCAGTGCTGAGTACAGGGAGATATTCACTGCCCTGGCCCTGCTGGTCACACTATTCCTGATACAGGCCAGGATGCCATTGGCTTTCTTGGACACCTGAGCACACTGCTGGCTTATACACTCCTTTATACACATACCTACTGAATTAGTTATTCACTCACTGGAAACACTTGAGTTCCTTCTAACCGTCACTAGCATTTCCATGCTCAAAATGAATCATACAGTTATGAAAAGTCATATAATATGGAATCTGTCAAAGTTGCTATTCCCAAAGAGTTCTGTGGCACAAAGGACTAATATAAGCTTTCAAATTTAGATCCAGCAAAATCACTGTTGTCATTTATGACTAATCAAATAATAACGGC
>NW_016690228.1:3915250-4034568 GCF_001604755.1 Lepidothrix coronata | reverse complement strand
TGTTACAGAATTCCTTTTTTTTTTTTTTTAAATCACTGTATTTTCTATCCTGTTCAACTGCAGATGGTATATAGAAACAGCACCTGTAAAACACAGCTGTCTGTGTTTGTAAGAAGGTTTGCTGTGTTCACCTAAGGATAAGTGCCCCATTTATTATTAAAGTTTGCTGACACAATAGAAGGGGACTCTCTCTACAAGTTTATTCCAGGTAAGCTAGCTAAGGTTTCTAAGTCTGATATTACACCACAGCTGAGCTTAGGCAACAGCTCACCATGAAAATAAAAGGACACTGTGCTCCCCATGTTTCAGTTGCGAGAGCCCAAAAATTAGTCAACTTTCTGTACCATACTAACAAAGGTAATTACATCTCCATAATCAGAACTGGGTAACTTTTTGTCAGCCTCTGGGACATGTTTTTGCCCCTTCTGTTAATCAAGCCTGGAGCCTGTCAGAATCTTTGCTCAGTTAAAGTAGTTAAAATAATTTTTTTTTCCTTATTCTCCAGGGTTCTCCTCTGCTGATTTAGGAAATTCAATGATCTTGAAAGAGTACAGGAAATCGTGTGGCCTAGGAGCAGAGGGAGAAGTTGGGAAAAAGAGAGAGATGTCACTCTTTTGTTGGAAAGGATAGAATACGGATATGATCAGTTCTAAGAGTTGCTGAAGTCATCATGTCTAATGTTACTTCAAGCAAGCAAAAAGTCCAAGTGAGAAGATTAGAAGCAGTGCATGTTGCAGTACGTGGTCACCTCTCAAAAAGAGATGCTGATGAAGAAATAAGAAGCGATTAACACATCGTTTAGCACAAACTCATGTAGACTGTGGAAAAAGCACAGTTAATTTATACAGAACAGCTCACAAACCGGACAATCAACTCCTGACTTGTGAACAGTAACCCCACCCTGGGCATTTTGAGACATTTGTACTAAAAATATTTCTGCTATTCCTGCAAACAACCCCTAGAGAAAAAAAAACATATTGTTTTGCCAAATTTAAGAACATTCTTGGTGACACTGCCTTCAGAAGGCTCTTAGTAGCTACCTGCTTTGGAGCAAGGATGTGCATACTTGGTAGGGAACAGCCGCTGGGTGCGAGAGGTGCTTGTGCTACCCTTGCACAAAACCAGCCCAGCAGAATATAATTCGCCTTTGAAAAGATGTCACCTGAATGTGCTGTCTAAACTTTGGCTTCCAGGGTTAAATGTCTAAATTACTGTGTCCAAAACAAGCATAACCCAACTTGGTCTGACGACTTCAACTTCTCCTTCAATTGCACCTGTAGTGTGGTGCATGTTTCACAGTCTATGTTTAGAGCTTTGTATGTGCTTGTAGTTTTTCTCACTCACTTCCAGCCTGCAATCTCAGGCTCTGGGTTGATGATACAAAGCATTCAGCAGCAATGTTACCACACTGTAGTTCTGACAGTGCTACTTAACCTCGGACTAACTGCCCACAGCAGTATAGACAAATGTTCTGGCTTACTGAAGAGACGGTTCAGCACAGGAACGGGCAGCTGGGAGGGCCAGACCTGTGCAAAATAATACTGCCACCAAACACATCCTATTATCAAATCATAGTCGTGGACTATATGGTGGGAGCAGAAGACAGGGAAACTTGAACTTGAAACCAATGAGGAAGAAAAGGTCTTCCTAGACAAGGAGCATGGGAGAGAACTTCATGTTATGATTTGCCTGACACATTGAACTTCAGTCTCAAAACCAATGTTTTTTAGTGCATGATACCAGGCTCTTTGCTCCTTTATTTTTGTGCCAAAGAAAAGGAAAGTTTATAGGATTCATTCACATCCCTTCTCATGTCTGCATGGTTATTTTATTAAAGCAGAACTGGGTCAAAGAACTTTCCTCTACATAATTTTCTTTCCACTGTGAGCCAAAAAATTGACTATACTTGTAAAAGAAAACATGCACAAAGGAAGGAAAAATCTCCTCTTTGTGTGCAGTCTTTTCATTGCAAGCTACTTGTAGTTTATGACGGAATTTACAGCTGAATGACACACAGGAGACAAAAGTGGGACTTACATGATTCTTCTGATCCCTCCAGATCAGTCTGTGCGTGCTAAGCAGTAAAATTCCACTATCAAATTTCACCTAAACCAGAAAAATAAAACAGATCAACAACAAATTAAACCGGTAAGTTGCATAAATACTGATCTTGGAAACATTACACCTTACTAGACATAACAATCAGATTCAACAAGCCAATATTTTGAGAACACCTCCCCTTTTTTCAGAAATCAAAATACATGAAGTTTAGGAAACAATGGAGAAAATAAGTATAAAGGGATTAGATAGATATACACAAACTTCCTTTTTAATGGGTATAAACTTTGTCCCCCGGAAATCCTAAGGGATCCCCCCTCCATATACTGTGCAAGATATACAAACATTTAAACAACCTACTAAGAAGATGCTACACACAGTCTGAAATCTTCCATTCTATCACACAGGAGTATTGCCTCTATCCATCTTACTGTTGAAAAGCTCTTTATTTATCAGACAGCAAACAGTACGTGGAAAATCTGTGCTAGCAAATTGCTTCCTACTTGTAAAATCTGATGCACACTTTTACAGCTTTCTGTGAGAGCGCACAACTACTGTGGTGTGGAAAATGGAAAGATCTAGAGTCGGTCCAGCTGTAAAACAAAGCAATAAGCAGGCTGGCTCAGACAAGTGAAGGGTCAGTACCCTTGATGACTAGAGCGCCAGTGCATTTTACAGCTACCAGGACAACTCCAGTGTGAATTGTACATGAGGCCCTGTACATGACACCAAAGTCACTGTGCAGGGCAACACAGGCAAGGCTCGGCCCTAACAGCTCGAGCAGTGGACAGTGCTTTGTGACAGCAATGCCAGCACACCCTGTGGGGCTTCCCAACCCTCCCTCCATGTAGCACACACTGTCCAAGGCCTTTCTCACAGAATCATAGAATCAGGTTGGAAAAGACCTCTGAGATCATCGAGGTCAACCTATGACCCAAAATCATGTCACCTAGACCATGGCACTGAGTGCCATGTCCAGTCTTTTCTTAAACACCTGCAGGGACAGCGGCTGCACCACCATTCCAATGTCTAATCACCCTTTCTGTGAAGAAACTCCTCCTAATGTCCAACCTAAATCTCCCCTGGTGCAGCTGAAGGCTACGTCCTCTCGTCCTGTCACTAGTTACCTGGGAGAAGAGACCGACCCCCACCTGACTACAACCTCCTTTCAGGTAGTTGTAAAGAGCAACAAAGTCTGAGCCTCCTCTTCTCCAACCTAAACAACCCCAGCTCTCTCAGCTGCTCCTCATCGGACTTGTGCTGCAGACCCTTAATCAGCTCCATTGCCCTTCTCTGGACATGCTCCAGCACCTTAATGTCCTTCCTGAATTGAGGGGCCCAGAACCGGACACAGGACTCGAGGTGTGTCCTCACCAGTGCCGAGTACAGTGCCCTAGTCCTGCTGGCCACACTATTGCTGATACAGGCCAGGATGCCACTGGCCTTCTCGGCCACCTGGGCACACTGCTAGCTCACGTTCAGTCGGCTGTCGACTAGCACAGTCTCCCAGAGCCTGGAACTCCGCCCTAACAATCTCCTCACGGACATAAACCCCGCCAGACCCTGGTGCAGAATGTCCTCCCACACCCCCGACCGATGCTCCGCCAGCAGCCCAGGCCCTCACACCCCTCATATCGCGCCCTCACTCGACACCACCCACACTCACGGCCCTGCCGCCCCCTTGCCCGGGGCCCGCGGCCTCCTCCCCACCCGGGCTCTGCCGCGCCGCCAGGCACCGCGCGGGGCCGCCCCCGTCACCTTCTCCTCCCCGTCGCTGAGGCGCACGCCGCGCTGCTGGACCACCAGCGTCTCCCCCAGCTCCAGCAGCCCCGTGGTCCACGAGAACCTGTCCATGGCCGCCCTTCCCTTCGTCGGCCCCACCGAGCTGCGGCGGCCGCTCCCTACCCACAGCCGCCAGGCGCGTCGGCACCGTGCGCGGCCGGCCCGCGCCCTCTGGCGGCGGCTCGGGGAGCAGCCGCCATGTTCCCCCGCCGCGTGGCGAAACGGGAAGGCAGCGCCCGCTCCTCCCTCCCACTCGTCATTGGCCAGTTCAAGTCCCGCGGCCCGGCCAATCAGGACGGCCCTGCCGGGCGGCGGATGATTCAAACGCTCGCTGCCGGCGGCCATGGCAGCGCGCGCGGTTTCGCTGCTCCCGGCCAGCCGCAGGTCCGAGCCCGCGTTCCGAGGTACGGCCGGGATACTGGGGGGGGAGAGGGGCACCGACGGGCTGAGCCGCCCCCCGCACACACGCTGCCCGATACCGGCCGGCTGCGCGGGGCTGAGCGTTACCGCTCGTCGTTACGGCCCCGCGCGTGGCCGCGGCGGGTGGCGGGGGAGCCGGTGGGAGCGGGGAGCTGGTCGCTCTCCCCGAGAAGCCGGAGGCAAGGGAAGGCGCCCCAGGCGAGGTCGACGACCGGCAGGTCTTAGCAGCAGCGCTCGCTGTCGTGGTCTTAGAGATTCTGGCCGGTGCGAGCGGGCGTACGAGACTTCGCTCTCCCTTGACAGCGCTGGGGCCGGTGCGGACCGCACCCCATCGCATCCCACACCTCATCTTATCATCCCATCCCCTGCCCCAGGCAGGGTCCCTGGGGTAGAAGCCTTCCCTCACGACGGAAGAGACGCCCTAACGTAAGAGCGTCCCATTGAAACCAGCAAATGTGCCACTGATCTAGATCCGTACTCTTGTGTTTATTTACTTTCTGAACGGTTTGGCTTCTACAAGTTAAACAACAGAGTTGCTCTGAATGGAGCTTTGCTGTTTGTGCGAAGGGCAGTGAGAGCTGAGTTTCCAAAGCAGAAGGTGCTGGGGGGGCTTTGGGATGCTTGCTGAGCTTGCTGCTATGCAGCATCTCTTGGCAGGTGCATTTCTGCTGTAGCGTCTTCAGAAGCAGGTGGTGCACGCGGTCTTTTTTAAACTTTGTCCAGAGAAGGGCAACGAAGCTGGTGAACGAAGCTGCAGCACAAGTCCCATGAGGAGCGGCGGAGGGAGGTGGGGTTGTTTAGTCTGGAGGAGGCTCAGGGGGACCTTATCACTCTTTGCAACTACCTGAAAGGAGGTTGTAGCCAGGTGGGGGTCGGCCTCTTCTCCTAGTCAACTAGTGACAGGGCGAGAGGACATAGTCTCAAACTGTGCCACGGGAGGTCGGACATTAGAAGGAGTTTTTTCACAGAAAAGGTGATTAGACATTGGAATAGACTGCCCAGGGAAGTGGTGGAGGCACTGTCCCTGGAGAGACAGTCCCAGCTGTCTTAGAACCTATTCAGGATCACTTTGTGCTGTTACTGACACTCCTGTTAGTCCAACATTTGTACCGATGCCCAGCTGACAGTGGAAGATAAGCAAATGATTTTACAGATGGTCACTTTGGTTCATGTCCATGGTGTTTTTCATGTGTGCTATACTTGTTACTGCCACAGATGAAAAATGTGCTTGCTTATAAGAGTGAGCCTGACTTCTTCCCATCAAATAATTATGTTTGTTTTGGGTTAACACAGCAAAACAACTAACTTGTAGACCTGTGAAATTACACTTCAAGTGACCCTTGAATATAGCCTTTCTCAAGAAATAAATGTGTAAGACATTGTGATGTGAATATTAAACTAAAAACTTTCTTAATCCATAATGTCTCTATTTCATAATGTCTTGATGCTTTTCTAAGTGCATTTCCTTTTTTTACTAAGAATCAAAGTTTGTCATTACCATTTTAGCTGAAAATGTAATAAGTGTGTCTTTTAAAACCCACTAGAACAAAGGCGACAAAAAGTTGAAGAATATTTATCAAGAAAGAAAACTTTCTCTGGTGTGCCCATTCAAGAAAACCAGACATCGATCAGGTAGTATTTCTGCTATGGCTTAAATTTCTTTATATTCACTAATATACCTTATTTTTCATCTCAGCTGCCTTCTGTAAGATCATCTGATGCACAGATACCATCTGCGAACTGGAATGTTCATTTCCAGTCACATGAAGTAGTGCCACATGTTTCTTATAATGCATCACAAAGCATCTGAGGAAGAACTTGGATTTGTAACTCTAAGCTGAGATGTTTTTCTTCTGAGCTGTCAATACATTTTCATAGTTGCTAGGAGACAATACTGGTCTTGGTGGTTTTGTAACTCACTGGGTAGTCTGATGCCAACTCTGGTGCCTGACTGAAGGTTTTGGAACCTGTCACTATGGTAGAAACTGTGTCTCCTTGTTCAGACTCGCCTCAAATGGCCTGGGTTCTGGTGATTGCAGTAGCTTCGACTCCTTGTGCTACTCCTCCTTCCCCCTCAACTGCAGCATTTAGAAACTTAAACTTCTGTAGCAAATGCATCAGGCTAGACAAGTTGCTGCTCATCCTTAAACATGAGAATGACACCTGCAGTCAATTCCAGTCTGTTAGCCAGCTCTTTGTGGTGTAAGACGGGACGTTTTGCAGTCTAGGCCCCGATCAGTGGTTGCTTAAATTTTTTTTTTTTTTTTTTTTGCTGGAAGAATACTACAAGCTAAACAGAAATACTTCAGTGTGAGTTCAGCCGGCAGACTGCCAACTGGACAAAAAATACATTTCTTTGTTTCATGATTTAAGATTTTTTTTTTTTTTTAAGCAGTAGCAGAACTCTGCGAGCAACTAGCAATAAACTGCAAGACAACTTACAGCTCTCAACATCTCCAAAGCCAGAAATGGTAAGTTTTTTAGTGATATTTAAATACTGATGGTACTCTTTTTTCTTGCAGCTACAACATTCCACTCACTTAAATCATATTTATGTTATATGACTTCCAGAGCATGAGAAGTTTTGAGGTGCAGAAGTGCAGGTTGTTAAAACTTTATTCAGTCACTACTTATTATATGCTTTTTGGAAAGCCGTCACATTACAGTATGTAATGGATCATATTGATATTCAGTTTGTATCTGATGGTGGAGGGAGTTAAAGAGGATACTACTGTTGCTGAAATAATGCTTTCATTTTAACAACTTTTAAGAATCTCAGAATTTACTTTACATATTTCCAGTCTTCAGGGAATTAATTTAAAATCTAATTAAGGTCTTCTGACAGAGTAGAGAAGTCTTCTATTTGTACTCTGTTACTTTGAAGAAAACCAAATCATTAACAAAACTAACTGTTGAGCATGCTTTTAAGTTGTGTACTGGCAAATCTAATGTAATCAGAAGTAGGTGCCAATACCTAATCAGAGTTTAATAGAATGTGTTCTCTATAAAATTTCATGTCACTTTTCCAAAATTAAGATGCAAACAGTTGTGCTGCTTAGAAATAGCAAAATATATTCTTCTCCAGACTTGTTCTCAGGCAAAGGTGAGGAAAAAATAGATACAAGACCTGGGTTAGTGTTAGGCAGTTTTGAATTTGAGTTCCAAAAGATTTGAGACATAGAGTTATTTGGGGAGGAAACCAATAACCTGAAAACTTCAAAACAGAATGTTGTGGGGAAAAATTCCAAAAGTTAGAACAAAGGTGTTTTTTTATATATTTCCTGAAGGGACATATTTTTTTCTGTATAAATGTCTCATGTTATTTTGAAGTGAAGTTAAGCTATGTAGTTTCTTGAAATAACAACCCTCATACTCAAGCTCTAGTTATAGAAGTCAAATAGGTCAAATCTAACTTCTCGCCTGAATGACAGACCAAGAAATGAGATGCAGTGTAGGTTTTTTTTTACAGTTTGAGGGCATCTTAAATAAAAGAGTATCAGCTTCTGCAGAGGTCCATATGTCATTCATGATTTTTTCCTGCCTTTAGATATTTTACTCTTTCAAAACTGCTGCTTGGACAATGCTGAATTAGTTGCTGTAGAGCATCTTCTTCGGAGGAAAATACTAGATCCCACTTCTCATGGAGGGTTGTGCTGAGACCATATGGCTGAGAGTTTCAGGGAGTAGTAAATCCATATAAAACTGACGTAACTATTCTTGACTTACAGCATCCTGTAGCTCAATAGTAAGAAAAATTCTCCCTCTTCTGGTAACTCCTACTACCCTAATTAAAGGCTTTAGTCACTACCTCCTGCTAGTAGACTATTCACACTAAGTGGGGGAATGGTGCTACCATTAAGTGATGAGGTAGGTAGAGATACTGCTTTTGACTACATACAGTCTAAAGCAACTTCTCTTAGAAGGTAATTTTGGCAGTTAAAAGCCAGCAGTTACTTTGAGAGTTTTGTTTCTTACTTCCAAGGCAGGATTTAAGCAATTTTTATTTGATTTTTTTTTTTAATGTGAATTCTGCAATAATAGTTGACAAATATTCTACTCAGTATTTATACACTGCTTCTGTAGGTACTTTCTAAGTGGCATTTACCTTTAATCACTTCAGTCCTATAAATCAGTGGAAGCATCTTTAGAAACAACATGCAGAACGAATGTACTTCTAATATTACTGTGGATTTGCATTTGATTTCAGGAAAATAAAGAGAATGATGATAAACTGTCATGGGACCAATCAAGTGTAAGCTCAGAAAAAAATGTTACTTTAAACTCTTCCACAATCCCACTGACAAGTTACCTATCAGGGACAAACTGGAATCTTGAAGATCAAGCTTCTAAGGCCAAAGCTACTGAAATAAAATCTCAGCATGCATCACTTAGTAAGGCCTTCTTGGAAATAAAAAGAATAAAAGAGAAGCAATTGATTGCAGAAAAACAAAATGCAAGTATCAGCCTACCAAAGAAACCAGCGCTCGGCAAATACCGTGGCAAAGTTATCCCATCCAAGATAAATTCCTTCCGAAAACCAGTAAAAACTGAGGGGGAAAAAAGTTCTTTGCCAGACAAGAAGCTTCTTCCTTCTGCCACCAAACAAGCAGGAAGTTCTATGTCTACGAAAAGCTGTAGTGCAGTTCTGAAGAATATCAAAGTCGCAAACAACTCTAAGTCTGTAAAATCGAATAGTGTCCTGCCATTTCACAGCAAGGCACCTGAAAAAGCTGCTATTAACTCGCAGTCTGGTCTGAAGAAACAGCAACTGACATTTGCTGCAGCACCAAAGAAAGTAACAGTCCAAAAACTGGTTGGTGCAAGGGGACCACAGCCACCAAAGGCTGCTTATAGCAATTCTGACCACAGAGTGCGAGGTGTGAAGAAATGCGCAGATTTTTGTGAAGGTGCAAGACCAGAAGCTCCAGCAAAACCAGTTCCTGTTGTTTCTGGTACAAAACTGGGGCAGAATTCTAAAACTAATGGCCACAGAAACTCTATTCTGACAAAAGAGTCAGCAGAAGAGAGAAGGTAAGTGTATTACTCTCATGGCTTGATCTTGGAGGTTATTTACCTTCTTTCCAAGAATATCTAATTTGACCTATTTCTTGCTGTAGATACATTGAAAAAAAAAAAATCTGAGCATTTAAACTTGATGCCCAAGCGCATCTAAAACTGTAGACTCGTGAGAAATCAGGATTCGGACTAATTGCAGCAGCTCTCCAGGCTTACAGCTTGTCCTGTGCAGTTAGAAAATAGATGTTGCTAGAGCTGGTTTTTAGGCGAAGTGTTGTGACAGCCTTAAGTGTGACAGATAATCCTGTAAGTCAATTTCACATGCATGTCATGCTTAAAAAAAAAAAATGATGACTGCTGGATGTATATGGAAGTGAGCAACTTTGAAGGAGAGCACTTATCAATGACATTTTTCAGCTAGATGACGGCAACTTAGACAATGGGGGAAAGATGATTCATAATCTAAAAGTTATTAAATATTCTTGATAAAGGTCCTTGTGGAAATCCACATTTACTAGAAATTGATGGTCTAGGGGGATGGGATTGAAATGAAACATGAAAACTGAATTATACTTCACATCGGTTTCAGGTTTTAAAAACTGTGTGATAGGGTTGTTCTGGGCTGCTCTCCATGCTTTTTGTCTTAAGAGATTGCTTCTAGTTTTCTGGTTTGAAGTGGGATTAGGGAAAAAAGGTGAAACAGAGAAAACTCAGAAGCATTTTTTTACCCTCTTTTGAAAACAAAGGTCTGTAACCTAAGTCTGCTGGAAAGGAAGAGGTTAAAGTGTTCTGACCTGACAGATACCTAAAGCAGACAGTGATATGTACGGTTCTGAAATTTCCATGCAGATCTAAATGGCAGCTGTATTCCTTTTGGGATTACAGGGAGAAGAGTTTAACTATCCAGAAAGAATATCTTTGAATGACTTAGCCTAGTTAGTGTCAGTCAATGTCAAAAATTATAAAATATCTGTCACTTCAGCTAACAATATTCTTAAATGCAGAGCTCGCCTGGAAGATTGGAGGGCATCTAGAGGAAAAGTGATGAGACGACCTCCTGCATATGCACTTCTTGGATCCCAGTCTACAAGTGAAGAACAAGAATACTCTTCTGCTGATGCTTTAAAGCACATATTACACAGTGAAAAGGTCAACAAGATTCTCAGCGAATGCCTGCAGTTAACAGAACAGGTATTTGGATCCTTGCCTACTGAGTTCTGATCATATAGGTCCTGAGAACACACAAGTACTACAGGTGTGTTAGACCCGTGTGAATCGGGTGCAGGGGACTAATTGCTCCCCAAGTTAAGCAATGTCATAGCTTTTGCCAACACCTGAAAAAATTAAGCTTTACCAATTTACTGAATTACCGAATAAGAATAGGCAATAATGGTAATAATAGTAGAGCTATAATAGTAGAAGAGCTATATCATAATGGGTAGCTAGACGGAATTAATCTAAAACAAGTTTGCATTTGCAGAAATTTGTCTGTACTTCTGAAAAAGTCTGTTTCTGGTAGTTCTGAAGATGTCTATACATTCTACTACCCCTTCTACTTACAATACTGTATAAATAATTCTTATTTGGAAGAATAGGGGAATAACAATTCTTCTGCCAAAGAAAGAAAAAAATATTTGCTTTCTAGTTCAAAACCAGCTAAACTATGGCACCTAAATATGTTAACTGCATTTAAATCTCTGCTTTTGTGTTGACTTTAGGGACGTCGAGGTGATGAAATACGTGCAATGTTGGAAGACCTCACACAGAGCATTCCTGGGGTTAAAAAGCTTGCGAAATATTGGAACTGCTGTATTCGTCTTGAACAGAGGGGCCCTCTTGAAAAGCTTATTGCTGTCTATGAGGAGGCCATTTTGGCAGGAGCAATGGTAAGCAGCTTTCCTTGAAGTTTGAGATTGACAATTACTGAGGCATGAAAGTATGGCATGTAAAATACAACTGCTTCTGATTTTATTAAATCCTTTTATGGTTGAAGGAGAGCCATGTGACTTACTTAAACATTAAAATAATGGATTTAGTTTCCTCTGTAACCACTGTAGATACTACTTTGAAGAAAAAAGGTTTAGGATCATTGAATTGCCATATGATGTTCCACCTAGAAGGAATTAAGGAATTGAGACTTCTAGTATCGTTAGAAACGCAAAATATAACTTAATTTTACACTTATTGATGGATTTCACTTCTGTGCCTTAATATCAGTAAGATTTCAGGGCATCACATAACAGCTTTAGTGCACCAAATGCAGAAAATACAGGATTCACTTGTTTTCTGACTTATGTCTGAACAGCACTAAACAAAGGGTTTCTAAGATGAACCTCATGTGGTCTGTACCACTTTCCCTGTAACTATTACATGAAACAAATAAGCTGAAACAATGATTATTTTTGGATTTGTTTTTCTAAAACAGTAAAACTTTTTTTCAGCCTAAAGAAGAACTACGACACACACTAATAGATATTATGAAAAATAATGAAAGCCTTTTTAAGTCTGAGAATGGTAAGTTTGAGACCTCTATTTTAGTTAAATGTGTGACTTAACAGGCAACACAAGCTGTGTACAGAACACAAACTATTTGTGTTGATATTAAAATTTATTTCATAGAAAATTTTCTGTGATAATTTTGTACTCAATTGTCTTTGAAAACAATCTTGACTAAACAAATACTTTTCAATAGTGGGCATGTTACAATGATTGGAGATGCTCTTGTATTCAAACTTTCTACTTAAACTTTATCAAAGCTATTTCAGCCTGATAATCAAAAAGTAAATAAAAATATTCTTGTGAGCTAGAAATCAATGCCCCTTTGACACAAACTCCTTCACTACCAGAAGCATGGTTGTGTTTTGGCAGAGCGTCAATTAAAGGTTCTAAATATTTTAATTTTGGAAGTAAAGTAGCTATAAATATTCCCCTTTAATATAACATAACCTGACAAGTATTTGAACCCAGAAACTGAAACATTTGTTGAGAGCTGCTGCACTTGGAAAGGAACAGAATGACTTCTCAGGACGTGTACTTAATCTGAGTTTTCAGGTTGCAGGTTCTCAAAGGTGACTAAAATTATTAGTAACTTAAATTGTTGTGGCTCAGACTCAACGCTTACTTAACTTTCATTCTCATGTAAAGCTCTAAGATTTCAGGGATCTCTCTAAAACCTTCTCCTTAGTCGTAACTAATCACAGCTGTACTTTCTTCTGTATTTTATTTTTAGGGGAAACTGTGATAGAAGATCATTTAAGTGAGTTAATGGAAGTCAGCAAGGAACCAAATTCATCTGTAGAGCCAGTTCAGGAAACCCTCAAGGATTTCTGTTCTGATGATGTCCAAAAAGCAGAGAGTGATAACAAGAAGACAGAGGCAAGCAGTGAAGCTACCCAGAAAGAAGAAGCTGATTTAGACTTAAAACCAAGGGAAGAGATCTTACCAAAAAAGAATAAAAAGCACAAGGCTAAAGAACGTACAAAAAAGAAAGGAAAATGTGAAACAGAACAGCGTGAAGATGGGATAAAAGATATAGCTCAAGCAGTTAATTCTCCTGAGAAGGGGAATGACAAATCTTGTTCAATGAAATACAATCCTCCTACCACACCACACTTGGAAAGGTAAGATTACTTCAGGTAACTATGGAAAGTTTGCAGTGTCTGGAGAAACAATAATGTTTGTGTCCTGTTGGAACAGGGAGGCATTGCATTTGTGAATACCTAGTTAAAAGCTCTCAAGAACTTTTATTTTTAGGATTGCTTCCTCTTCCTTCAGAAGGAAGTATTTTAAAGTAAATTTCTCAATTTACTCAAACTGTTTTGCTTTGTGAATGCCTCACTACAGAGTAACCAGACTTTTGTGGCAGAGACATAAATTCCATGTTTGGGATGCCCTCCCACAGCCTACATCACAGTAGCAGTTCTACACTAAGCTAGGTAAAGAGAAAGTAGGTGTGTCCAGTCCTCTCCTTTTCAAATGGAGATCTGATTTATGTCATACAACATAGAAATACTGAACAAGATGTAACTGTCCTCAAGTGGTTATCTTGAGGCAAAAACCTGGGTAGTAACCTCAGTATAAACCAGATAATATTGACATTATTTTTTTTTTTACCACAAAGTTTTTTCTAAGATAGCAGACTTAGGAAAGTTGTGCTCAGCTTTGGCATCTGATGAAGCTGGAGACCTGGCAGCCGTCCACTATCCCTCATAGCAGGAAGACCAATTTGCCCCTGATGGAATAGGGAAGGATCTTCCTTTGGAAACTGTTTTCAGGAGGTTCTCTGGGTTAAAATATTTTGCCAAAGAAAACTTGTATAACTGGTTCTAACAGTATGAATGGGAAAGGGCCTGTTTCCTTTGATTGTGGCAATGGGAAAGAATTGAACATGAATCATGACTTGCTGTTTCTGCCAGATGCTAGAAAGGTAACTTGTATGATGGTGTGCCTATGTCTAGTGATTTTTTTTTTCTGATTTTTTTTTTTTCTTTCTCAAAGCGTGAAGATGTCTCATGAGGCAAATTACTCCAGTGGTAAAGATCTGAAAATTGTAACCCCTTTGCGATATTCTCAACGCATTCGAGACAAAATGTGCAAGCTGCCTGATACCGGCAAAGATCAAGATCCATGTGTCTCTTCACTTGAACAGCTGGAAGAATTGGAATCAAACGCCACTGTATTTATCCACAAACAGAGCAATGCCTTCCAAGAAACAAATGCTGAAATAGAAGAGTAAAAACTAGTGTTACTGTTATATAGGGGTTAAAGATTTGATTTTAAGGAGAGTTGAATGGGACTTATTTTTAGCAGCTTTGAGAGAGGATCTATCTAAGACTCATGTGAATGGCTTAAGGTGAAATTTGACTGCCTGAGTCACTAAATAAAGTTTTAAAGTTTTTGCCTTTTCAAAATTGTAATAAATCTGCTCTGGTTTAGTACTAGACTGATGTCTGTGTTTAACTATGTTTCATTAAATATCAAACTAAGGAGTAGGTGTAAAGCTTCATGTTGTAGTATATTGCTAATACCTACTCTTTCCTCTTGCAATTGCAGAACTCTAAGGAATTCTTAGGAACCTTTCAATTTAAGAAAATAAACAGTAATGTAGGCATTCTAATAGGTCAATGTCTACTACAACATCTAGTTTTGAAAACTGAAGCCAGCTTGTAAGGTGTAGGCTAAATTTAAACTTTTATAGAGTTTTAGAGCTGTTTCAACAAAACATTTTAATCTCTTTAGTTACTGACATTGTTCATTATCAAGTAATCTTAGATGACGTCTGATACACTACTTACGTGACTGTTTTAATGTTGGTTTGCATTAGTCTCTAATACAGTAGACATTAAACTTATCAACTGAGTTGCTTTTGTTCTTTATTTATAGGCTATATGCTGTAAACTATGTAGTCTGCTCTTGAAAGTGAAGCGTCAAAGCAGAATACTGGTATTTTCCACACTCATCACACGCAGTGTTTCCGTATTCATCATGCTCCGAGGGACAGCCCTCTCTGCCGGTGGCTCCGCCTCAGAGGCGCGGGCTGGGCGTTCCCGCCCGGGCAGCTCCGTTCTCCTTCCCATCCTCCGCCCCCATCCCGCCACGGGGAGGTTGTGGAGCAAGCGCTGGGCTTGTGCCAGGGCCTGTGCTCGGGCCTTTGCCCGGCGGGATTACGGCCCGCCGAGGTGAGTACCCGGCGGGCCTGAGGGGCTGGGGGCGGGTTGGGGCTGCTCTTCCCCAGGCTAGAGGAGCTGTAGAAACAAGCCCCGAGATGCTTTTCAAAAACAACTCATCAGCCCTTTAAAACAGTGTGTGCACAGTGTATACATAAAGGGATGCTTGGAACGTGGATAACCAACTTAAAAACACCAACGTTTTGGGAAAAAAGGAGAATAGATCGCTGCTGTGTGTGAAATGCTTGAGAAGCGTTTTTAGCAGAAAATGGGAACGTGGGAGTTTGAGCAGTTGTGGGAGCTCTCTGGTGTTGTGGGATTAAGCTCCATAGCCATGTCCTCTCCGGAACGAGAGGACACGGCCTCAAACTGTGTCAGGGGAGGTTTGGGTTGGACAGCAAGAGGAATTTCTTCGTGGAAAGGGTTGTTTAACGTTGAACAAGTTGCCCAGGGAGGTAGTGGAGTCACCATTTCTGGAGGTGCTCAAGAAATGACTACATGGGGCACTTTAGTACCATGGTCTGGTTGACAAGGTGGTCATCAGTCTTAAGGTTGGACTTGGTGATCTCAGAGGTCTTTTCCAGCCTCAGCGATTCTGTGATACAGCTTAAATGCAGTGATAGGACAACTGGGAACAACTCAGAACTGAACCAGGGGGAGCTTTACACTGGATGTTAGGGAACATTTCTTTGCTGAGAGGGTGGCCAAACACTGGAACAGACTTCTTAGAGAGGTAGTCAGTGCCCCAAGCCTGTCAGTGTTTAAAAGGCATTTGCACCATCCCCTTACCAATGTGATTTAACTTTTGGTCACCCCTGAAGTGGTAAGGCAGTTGGACTAGGTGACCATTGCAGGTCCCTTCTAACTAAAATACTCTGGATCTTTCAGTTGTTGAAGTCGATGTGTAGTAACTTTTACCAGTTTGATCCTGCTTATAGTGAGAATTGTCACTGGAAGCTTGAAGCTTGTTATGTTATTGTGCCTGTGAGTTTTCTTTAGTGTTATGAAACCACCTGCAGGAGCGCAGGTAGCAAAAAGAAGATGCAACGTTGTAGGTTTGCAATTTACGTTTTCAGAGAGCTTTAGCGTTTGAAATTAAAAAATGCAGCAATAATGCTGGATCAAGCTTTGAGTTTTACTTTCTGGAGGCCTCATTTTCAGTAAAATCATGTAGCAGTGCATGGAAGTATTATGGTAATGCTGGAAAGTCGTAGGTACCCACGTTTATCAGTCATTCTTGTTATTTTGTGGATTTTTTTTGAAGAGAAGTGTAGGGCCTGGGCCTATAAAATATGGAAGAATACAAAGTGTTGAAAGTACTAGGAGAGGGATCCTTTGGCAGAGTTCTCCTAGTTCATCATGGAATCAGTGACCAGAAGTATGCGATGAAGGAAATAAGACTTCCCATGGTAAGTGTGACACATACGCCACCTCACCCACTGCTTAAAAAAAGTAAAATTTTAAAAAAATCATAATTGCAGATGTGTTTTTGAAACGCTGAACACTTTTGCTGCAAATTTTGTGTATTAGACAGTTGCATGGTATGGTTACTGTATAACTATGTCTGAGTTGATGTTGGTACTGAGTAAAGTAGGAAAATCTGATCCGATTCAGAAAGTGCGTGGTTACATTTTGGGAAGTGCAGCACATAGGAAGACACTTTCAATGAAATCCTTGTTCCCCGATGCCCTTGATTTCACTGGAATGCAGATTTCACCTGCAGTGCCTAATGAGAAAATTATTATTATTGCTGGTAATCACTTATTTGGATTATCTTCTCTGCATCTAGATAAGCAAAAAAATCACTAAATGGGAGACACCAGCTTTCTGGAGCCTGAGGCTCAGTTAATATTTGGGCTCTTGGCTTTATATTGAGTTCATGCAGACTGTCAGCTGTTCCGAAGTTGGTGTGTGCTGCTTTGTTACTTAGTTCTGCACTTTTAAAATAGAAAAAGTCATTAATTGAAGTAGGAAAATATCCTATCAAAAAAAAAAGAAATATTAAAATCCAAACACTTAAAAAGCTCAAAGATGTCTTCAGCTAGTAATAAACCATAGATTAAAAAGATGGGGCTTTGGGGGTTCTAAATGGCTTTTAAAAATAACTGAAAAATAATTCTTAAAAATATTTTCCTTTTGGAAAGTGAAGTGTATTGTGTGTCTGTGTGAAAATTTATTAGTGTGACATTTATACAGGTGTACTTATATTTTCAGTCTTCGTCTGGTGTAGAGAACTCTAGGAAGGAAGCAGTTCTTTTGGCTAAAATGAAACATCCGAATATCGTTGCCTATAAAGAATCATTTGAAGGTAAATATAAAAATTTAAGTTCCTTCATTTGTTTCTAGTTGCACGCTCCTCAGGGATCAAGATTACTTTCCTCTTTTTGTTTACAATACATGTTATAAACAAAATACATGTTTATTGTAACATATAACACGTAGCATGTAGTCGGAGCTTTATAGTAAAAAGTGTTACTTACAGTAAAAAAATTACTTATTCTGCTAATGAAACTACTAACTATTCTTAAATTACCTAAAATTTAGCTGATGGACATCTGTATATAGTGATGGAATATTGTGACGATGGAGATCTAATGCAAAAGATTAAACACCAAAGAGGAAATTTTTTCCCTGAAGATACGGTAAGAAAAGACATTGTTTTGAACCAGGGGGCCAGAAATCCTGTTTCATGTAAACTGAAACATGCTGCATAAACCAAATTATAGATATGCAAACACTGTGAGGTACCTTAAATAAAACAAAGGCACTTACAGTTAGAATAGAAAAGATATTTCTTTTATAATTTCTGGCAGAACAAGGCAAGAATTGAACTGAAAGGATTAAAAAAGGAATTGCTGCCTGTATCTGGGAATTGTGCAGATAGTGGGAAAAAGAGAGTCAGGTTTGTATGCAATTAAATAAGAATTTTACAGAAACCTCAGACAGAATTTAAAGCATAGTAAGATGTACTGCAAATGAAAAGTAAACAAAGCACTCTGGCAGGATAAATTAAGCTAGCCAAGAGACTAAACACTTGCATTTTATGTAGCAATTAAATGTTTAAAGTATTCAGCAGGCATTAACTCCTTTTATCAGAGAGGCTATAAAATTACTTAGCAGAAAGTTCAAAGGGACATTGTAGTGAATGAAAGCTGCTTCTTGCCACAGTTAGAAGCATCACGTTAGTTAAAACAAAAGGACCAGAAATCTCAACTAACTGAATATTTAGATTTTCTATGCATGTTTGCATCTTTAGGAGTTTTCTTTTGTACTTTAAAGGGAACACATTTTCTTTTAGAAACTGTGTGTTATTTCCCCATGGGTTTTGTTTTTGTTTTGTTGTTTGGTGGGTGGGGTTTTTTATTTGCTAATTTACTATGAAACTGTAATGAACTTGCTTATAAAATGACCGTGAGATAAAATGCCATGTAGCAACTCCCTACCTTCATCATTGTTATGTATTATTACCGCTTTCTAGACACAGTTAATAAACATTTCTTCTGCCATATTAAAATATAATTTATCCTGAACTCAGTCTTTTATGCTGGTGTGAGGCCATTATGTTAGAGGTACTTTTAACTCCCAAATATTCGGAACATGCTTTTCTTTTCCTAATTTTTTTTATCTATTAGTATTCATTACATACAGCATTGAGCTGTTATAAGTACTAGTTACTCTTTTTCAGATCCTTCACTGGTTTGTGCAGATGTGCCTGGCGGTGAAGCACATTCATGATAAACGTGTGCTGCACAGGGATATAAAATCTAAGGTGAACAGAGCAAGTTTTGTTGCCATTAAAGACCTCTTCTGCATGTAAAAGTTAAACTCCCTCTTTCATAATTTCCTGTGACAGCTAAGTTCTGTGTTTTTTATTTAGGCCTAAGAATATCATGTAAATGAAACTGTTGAGTGCATGGGATGATGTAATATTGCAGGCGTAACCATCATCTAAGTATAGATATATCCTTCATATCCAAACTGATGATAGCACTAATTGCTTGTGACAGACTGCATATAGTTTAAAACAGTAACAGAAGTATAAAAAAAGTGTATAGATTATGCAGTTTTTAAATGTCTTGCCTCACATTTTTTTCTTTGTTACTGTTACCTATCAGAAAGAGGGAAATTCAGAAGAAAGTGTGACCTTATTGGTTTGAGTACAGCATAGAGATTAAGGCAATTCTAAGCTGTGATTCTTCCTCTGCTAATGATGCTGGAGTTAGGCCCATATAAGCTTTCCATTTCCCTGGACACAGTTCTATGTCATGGAATCAAAGAACATGACATAGTTCTTAGCTTTTTTTTTTTTTTGGTGGAAGTATTAGGAGAAGCAAGTAAAAGGAAATATAAAATACTAGAAGTGATTGCCACCATGTTTTCTGCATATACAAACTGCAGAAATGATTCCTAGAAGAATATTTCAGTACGTTAATCTATGCTTTTGAAATGCAGAACATCTTCCTCACTCAAAACGGGAAAGTGAAATTGGGAGATTTTGGATCTGCACGCCTTCTTGCACAGTATGTGGACATCTCCACTGATCTCAGTGGTGTCAAGTTTTATTATACCATTGACAAATAGTACAGAGTTCTTAAATCATGGCTTTCCACCTGGTGTTTCTTCTTTGTTGTTTCAATAGCCCGATGTCGTACGCTTGCACATATGTGGGAACTCCTTATTACGTACCTCCAGAAATATGGGAAAGCATGCCATACAACAACAAAAGGTACCTGTGTTTTCAGTGGTCACAAATAATGCCTGACTGATGTAGGGTTTTTTATTGCTGTCTCAATCTGGCTTTGTGGCTTATCTGTATTTGGTTTAGAGAAGATACTGAGCTGAAGTGTTTTTAGAAAGAGGTAATTACAGGTTTTTTAAGATGAAAGTGCAGAAATTCCTCTTTAGTAATGTAACTGAGAGCACAATATCTTTAGTCTTAGAAGTTTGAAAACTGTTGTGCAGACATGTGTTTGTTTGGGAGAGTAAATATATGCATACAAACATACACACAAATACCTACCTATCTGTGCACATACATAGGTATGTGTTTACATCTTTTGCTGGTCTTGTTTTTTTTTTTTTGGACTCATCATATTTTTTAAGCTCTTCACGCTGGTCATAATGTAGGGATAATGGCACAAAATGGATTACTTAGATTTATAGAGCCTAGATTTTCTGGTCCTAATGCAAGAACTTCTGAGAGCATCTTGATAGTACCGTTTTTACAGCTTCTTCCCAGACTCCCAAATACTAAGCCATATTATGTTCCCTCCCCTAGATCTGTTCTGTGACCCTAGTTGTGCAATTGGTTTTCCATAGGAGGGAAGAAACCTTCTAGAACTTCAGTTTTTTCTGCTCCTCTTGGAAGAAAGATATCAGTCGCTTCTTGTGCAGGTGGCAGTACTCACTTTTGATGGAAAATGATCGTTTTTTTCTCTGTAGGAGAGTTCTTATTGGCAGGGCCAGAATTCCAGCTCTCAGAATTAGGATTGTGTGGTTGCCATCTGATGTTAGGGGCTATGGAATACAAAGACTTTCAAGGATGGAAGGATAACTGTTGTTGCAGCAAATTGTTTAAGAGACATCCTAGGAATAAAAAGCCAACTACAACTGTATAACAGTCATCTTTTTTACATCAGGATAGGATAAAATAAGCAAAAACATTTCCACTGGAGAGGTTAAATGCATAATTGTGTTGTCTTTTATAGTTACTTACATTTATTTTTAGTTTATTCAATTAAGTTATGTACACAGATTGAGTCTCACTTTTTCGAAGCAGGACATTAAATTGTAATTTTTGGCTCAAAATTTCTCATCCTTCTCTATATCTACAGTGATATATGGTCTCTGGGGTGTATTCTATATGAGCTGTGCACTCTAAAACATCCGGTAAGTAGAGCTTTATTGCTATCAGAAAAGTTTTGGAATTCCTTAAAACTTAATTAGCAGTTAGCTGTACTGTAGATTTGACTGATGTGTTTGCTGCCGCTTCCAAAAGAGGGAAGTATTGCTCCACCCTTCCCAGACCTCCTACACTATGTGCCTTCTGTTTCTCAGCAGTTCTTGGGACCTACTGGACCCTTCTGTAGAAGACTTAATTTTCAAAATTGTTAGAAAACAATTTTTTTTTCTTGGTTAACTTTCCTCAATATCAGTGATCTGGGACTTATTAAGGAGTCCAGCAGTTGCCAGGCAGGTTCCAGATATCTGCAGGGATGTTGCAGTGAGCATTGCGTTTTATAGGATCAAGATGATCACAGGAGATATAGGCAATGACACTCAAAATCTTTACTAATGAGAATATATTGTGTGCAAGTACAGTGAAAGGTAGAAAGCAATAAGCAGTTTTGTATCTCGCATCAGTGATATACCTTTGCTTATTCTTCAAATCAAAGAAGTCACTGTCAAAGCACTGTCCTCCTCTTGGAACCGTGGGAGCCTTGATGTATGGTTCTGTCTTTCTGTCATTCCTGGGACCCTGTCTTTTACAGTCTTGATGCTGTGTTTCTTATGTGTTAACTTCCTCTGGCTTCTGTATACAGACACATGGGTAACAGAAGAGCCCTCATCGGGATATGTTTGTTTGGCAAGAAAATGAGATCCTAATTGAAGGTGATTTTGTCGTAGTTTTTTATAAGCAGCAGTTTCCTTTTGTTGAGGTAATACTATACCTTGAAATCACAGAACCACAGAATATTCTGTTTGGAAGGGACCCACAAGGTTTATCAAAGTCCAGCTCCTGGGCCTGCACAGAACAGCCCCCAGAATGATACCATATGTCTGAGAGCATTGTTCAAATCCTGCATATCAGCAAAAGATTCTCCACAGCTGCAACTGCTGGCTGTGCAAGAGTGTATTGACTGAGCGATAAAGGAGTCTGCGCATGGGTGTGTGTTAGCCTAAGTAAGTCTGTGGCGAGGCTTTGGCAGTGTCACAACTATTCAGGCAGAGCTCAGAGCTGGGGTTCAAAGGAGTGGAGTATTCTTCCCTTTTTAGCAGCATTGAAATGTTAGGTGTCTGGTTTTGTGTGATGGTCACACATGTTCTTGCATCATCTATCAGAGGTGATGCCACACACTGTGGATGTTTGGTACTCTGCAGCCAAGCCAGCAGAGTGTACCCAAAGAAAACTTCCTGCGTGGAGGTAAAAGTTCTCAAACATTTAGATTTGCAAGAGGGTATTTGTGCCTTTATAGGCTACTTTTGATAATTTTTTTTAAAATCAAAGTCTGTGTATTTCCTAGCTTGCTGTTTCACTCTTGCAGTTTAAATCTGATGATGAATTTGATTCCTATAAAATAAAATTTGATTAATCCTAAATTTATAGGAGTAACTCTCCCATCTGCTTTCCAGTTGTAAAGATTATTGTTTGCAGCGTTCATTATGATCTGGTTTTAGTCACTGTGATGTTTTCATTCTCAGTAAATTTTTGTCATTATTGACATCATTAAATGCCCATGCAACGGCCCTACGAAATGTAGAGGAAAGTTCCTAGTGTTGTTTTTTCACACCTCTGAAACTGTCAAATTGGAAGCCAAATCAGGTGGTAGTAAGGGAGCCTACAAAAATACATACTATGCATTTTTATATAGAAAATATTAAAGCTCCTCTTAAATCATCTCAGCATTTTTTTACCTTATGCTTATACTCTCTGCTCTCATGTTCATTTATTTTTAATGCAGTTTCAAGCCAATAGCTGGAAACATCTCATCCTTAAGATATGCAAAGGGTCCTACAATCCACTACCATCTCACTACTCCTATGAACTTCATTACTTAATAAAACAGATGTTTAAGAGAAATCCTCAGGATCGTCCATCAGCCAGTACTATTCTTTCAAGAGGCTGCTTAACCAAACTTATAAAAAATTGTTTGCCTTCTGAGGTATAGTATATTCTTTGTCTCTATATTTAAGCAATGGTATCTACATTTTAAGTACTAAATCATTTTCTTTTGTAGTTTGTTATTGTATAACTATAAAATGTGTTGTGTAGGTCCTACTCTAAAAGCCATAAATACAGTTGCAGACTTCTCAGAGAGCTGAGTTTTTAAAAGGATTTGTTTTGAAAATTGAAGTTGAATATTGACCTGATGCAGCTGAAATTAGGTATTGCAGCTGTTTTGTATAGTGACTATTTTTAAAAAATAATGTAACATAAAAATTGAGGAAGTTAAAAATGGTACAGCACCTCCATCTTTTTATACACATTCCAGATGATAAAAGAATTTGAGCAGGTATTAAAGGAAACCAAGAAACATGAAGGCAGTGCAGCAAGACGAAAGGGTAAGTGAACAACATTTTTGTTGATGTAGGGAATGACAAAATGACTAGGAAATGTAAGATCTTAAAAGTAGCTATAAAACATTAGTACTATATGTTCAAATCTACTTTTAATTATTTCAAAATCTAATGTTATTGAAGCTATATAGAAAATGTTTGAAGGGTGTAAATTATATTCCAACGTAAGTAGAGTGCAAAGCTGCAATATATACATTGTTAGGGATAAGACTTGTGCTAGAAATAATTCAATTTTAAAATAAGCAAAACTTTTAACTGTTGCATGTATTTTAAATATGAGTTCTTTCTTTCCCGAAATATGGTGAAGCAAGTTACATTCACTATTTAGTTTTTAGAGAGAATGTTGGATTTTTTTTCTTCTGCATCAATTAATCTACACCAAAATTTGTACATGTTTAGAACTGAATAGTGGAGGGACTCCCTGTTGAGAATGAGTTCTGTTGACAGAAGTGTGAGGAGCTATCACATAATTTTCATTGCTTGGTTCAGTGGCATTGCTGTCATACCTCTGGAATGCTACTTTACTACAAATGTTTGCTAAAGGTGTTAACTCTTCAGTCTCTTACTTAATGTATCAGGTAGTGTCATGGCTGGTGGAAGCTCAAATAATAGGAAAGAAAATAGGGTAAGTATCCAAATATAAATATAATATTTGTATTTTAGTAATTTAGAATGTTCTATATGATAGAAAAGTTCTTATGGAAAATTATTAGTATACGAAACCATGGATCAGCCTACTGGATCAGCTGTCATCTGTGTTCAAATTGCAGTTTTCCTGTGCATTTTTCACCACTCTTAACTTTTTGATTTTTCCCATATTTAGTTTAGTTCCAATGTGTATTTCCTTATAAGCCTGTCAAAACAAAAACCCAAATAAAAAAATCCGCTCTCATTTTTCTAAGTTTTTGGATTCTGCAAAAATTTATGCATTTTCATTGCTTCAGGGGAACACTGAGAACAGGCTGCTGTGGAAACAGTCTAGTCTGAACATAATTCTCACCAGGTTTTAGGGCCCATGTGAGATTTGAGGTGAGGAGAATTAAGTTACAGGTAGCCAAGATATCACCTATGGGCACATTACAGCACAGCCTGACTCAGCTGTACTTGGTATATTTTTACAAATGTGTTGCCATGGGGCTTATTTTTTTTCCTTTTCATAGGCCTGTCAATCTGAGATGTTTAATATTTGGGTGCATCTTGTTTTCCCTGGGAATATAAATAATTTATCCTTATATTGCTTCTGTTCTTAAATGTAAAAAAAAAAAAACCAAAACAAAACACAAATTGCATCAAGTAACTACATGTGTGCTTAGCTTCAAAAACTGAGATGGTCTGTCAAAAAAAGGCATGCAGTGTGAAATGCTGTGCAGTAATAGGTACTGTGCAATTGCAACTGGCTTCATTGTCAGTGGTTTAGTTTTCAGGTCTTCAGATCTTTAGGCCAGCAATTTTATAGCAAAACTGTTATGTTAATATTACTGCTTGTTTTTTCTCGGCAGCAAGGATAATGATTAATGCAGTCTTTATTTTTTTAAAGCAAAGAGAAGATGAAAGTAGCAATCGTAGCCCCTTAGAAAGGAAAAATATTACTGAGAGTTTGAGTGAAGGCACAAAGGAACAAAGGAAGTCTGAGCAAGAGGGTAAGTTTTACAGTGTTAAGGCTGATGCACTTCCTTCTGTGTAGTGATACCTACATGTCAATGATCCAGCCATTTAAACAGGTAGCACAAACAAGCCTGAAGCTGTAGAAAACTCTTCCACCACCAGTTACTTCTGCAGTTGCATTGATTGATACTGCTCCTCAGAGATGTTAAAAAAATATTTTTGAAATTATCTTGGCCAAATTATTAAAACATTTGTTTGAAAACATTTGGAATAGAGTAAATGCATGGGGAGCTCTTACCAAGTCGGATTTGTACCCATAGAATCAAACATCACTGCTAGTTAAGTGCTGTACTCTTAGTACTGCTTGGCCTGGACAGGGCAATCTGGACAGAGAATCAAGTTAGATGCTTGTTATCGTCCTTTTTTTGTTACAGTTACAATAGAAACGTCTGCTTTCCTTGCAGGAGATATTGATTTGTCACATGTCCACAGGAGGCAATGGGAAAAAAGGATATCCAATACTGTACTGGATGTCCTGGAAAATGCATCCTTGCTTTCTTCCAGTTTTACACCTGAAGAGACTGAAAGTAAGATTTGATTAAATGTGGTTTTAGTTCAAGTAATATCAGTGATTCTTTATAGATTTTAAAGGCCAAAATTTTACCGGACATGTTTAAAATGATGTAAAATTAATTTTAAAATATTTTATTAACAACTAAAAAGTCCGCTGTGCTGAAGAGAATTTCTTTGTGGTTTTGTGTGACAGGAGAATTGCAAAGAGTGATGAAAACCACAGATAATGCTAGCAACCCTAAAATTATAATCATGACTAAGAAATTACCCTACAATTCTCCTCTTAATATGATGTTTGTGGAGGTAACAGTGAGGAATTCATTTGATGCAGAATGAAACTGCCCGTCTTTCAACTACGGGATACTATTGGGAGCATAAAACATCTGTACCTCTACTTCTGTTGTCATTAACATCCAGAAAAGGTCAATGGCAATAACTATCAATTATGACCTCACATGTGAGGCATAGATTTTTCTTCCACATCTACAGCTTTTAATTAAAACACTTAACATGAGATTTCTTCTGAAAAATGTTTCAATTTTAAAGTGCCCCTCACTTATGCAACTGTTATAATTATTTAATGTGATTATAGATATGTATTGTAAGGAACTGTGAATAAATGCTGTGGAAATAAATAGTCAAAACATAAGTAGTCAGAAAATTCCCCAGCTGTGGTAGGAATGTTGCATGATAATTATATGCACAAGGGAAAAGGACAGAAGAATGCATGTATTTAGGTGTTCTGCTATTAAAAGGCACAAAAATGGCCTCAGGCTCCATTTTGTGAGATTCATAGAGGCACCACATAAGCTTGCAGAGACTCTGACTCCTCACACTCCTCAGCCTGTTTCTGCTAGCTTTCTGTCAGCAAAAAGTTCCACTGTGACTGTTCTGTAACTTGTTGTCCTTTTAATGCTGACAGTGTCAACCTTAGTTTTTTGAGAGGTCAGTGGTGCTACAGATGGAAATACCTAGACTCTCTTCTTCCTTTGTTTCTCTCTTGAATGTGATCTTCAATGTAATCCACACTGCTAATGCCGTTTTATCTAAGTAGTATTTATGAATACTTTCTACCCAGGTGGTGGTGTTATAAACTACTGTGAAAAAAAGCCACGTAAGCAGTGGAACAAGGAAACTCCTCGGACCCTGATGAACATTCTCACTAATGCAGATGTCAGCCTAGCATTTAAAACATACACAATTTATAAGCCAGGTAAATCCCCAGTTTGTAGGCAAACATTTATACAAACAGGTTTATTAATAAAGACTTTCCCCTTTTTATTTTTTTTTCATACATAGCCCCCATATAGAGAGATTGTGCACTTGAATTCATATCACAACAGGTTGGGTGTTTTTTTTTAAGTTTATGAAACGAGACGTGGAATTAAAAAAAGCCAGGATTAGAATTCATGAGTGATTGTACATCTCCATTACAGCTCTTTATGATGGACTTTCACTTGCAGCTCAACAGCTGAATGAAGTTGTGACCAAAATGCAGATGCTGTAGAGCCAAGTGTCCTCCATCCTGCTGAGTGGCCTGGTGTATGTGTTAGGGGGGTGCAATAAACACACTGCAGCCCTATCAGGTAAATCCACTTCCACTAAGTCAGCAATGCCCTGTTTTGAGGGCAGGATGGTAAAA
The DNA here is from genome assembly GCF_001604755.1 of Lepidothrix coronata. Lineage (NCBI taxonomy): Eukaryota > Metazoa > Chordata > Aves > Passeriformes > Pipridae > Lepidothrix > Lepidothrix coronata. The sequence goes on along the minus strand of NW_016690228.1, from coordinate 4,007,508 downwards.
TGGTACAGCTAAAGACAGATGCAGCCTATAGATGTGCACAGCCACAGATACTTGTTCTGCATTTAAAATAGGTAACAACTTGACCTGGAATCTACTACAAAGTGGGGACAAATTAGAAAGACTACATAGTATTAATATTTTTAATAGGTTTATTTTTAAAATTAAAATATTTTGGTGACATTTTAATTTTTATATTTTCAAAGCTTCTGAAAATATATTAAGAGGTCCACTTTCTGATGAAACTGAAGCATCTGATGAAGTAGATGGTGAACATGGAGATGTTATCATAGATTCTGAGAGACTTGAGCCTAGATCTGATGAAGATGACACGTATGTCCAAATGACGTCCTTGTATTTTTGTTTTCTTTGGTTCCTCAAAGTGATTTTCCCAAAACAATGTTCTCCTGAAAAAAAAAGTTTTATTCTCAGCATTAAAATCCACCTCTCTCCTACATAATGGAATTTGGTAGCATTTGCTATCTTACAGGTTTTATTTGCTATATTTATAGTTACTGATAGTCTGAAGATTAAACAGGATGCTTGTTATTAGCAGATACGCTAATAATTTGCTGATGACTTTGAAAAAAATGAAAGCCTGAGCTGAAGTTAGATCCACAGTAAAGTGCAAAACCTTCTTGTATGAAAGTCTTTGTACTCTGACCTTGAAATCTGATAACCAGTGGCAAAACCACTTGCCTAGTGGTATGTTTGCTGCATTTGTATATTATTCTTCCTAAATTTTCATGTGTCATGCAATAAAACCTCTTTGGAACCTACTTATAGAGACATATTTATAGAGACCTTTTAAATTCTGTGTTCTGATTATGTTAGTGACCCACTTTGTGTTTTTGAAAGAGCGGAGTGAAAAATCAACACATTTGAACAAAAATACTGTGTTTTACAGATCTGTGTATGTTTTGGGGGTAGTTCTTGGATTCTCAGAGTTTCAATTTATGTCATTGTTTATTTTTGTGGCACTTAGAGATGAACTACTTAGGCATGTATTTCTGTAGTTCAGTTGCAGGCTGTCAATATCAACACATTTTCAGTCTCTAAGTATATGAATTTGGTTTTGGTTTTGATAAAAATTACTTTAGTAAATTCCAAAGAGAACATCTTTTGGTTCCTTAATCACAACAGTGCAGGAAATATGTCTCTTGCACTGATATTTTTAACATAATTTATCCTAGTTATTGGGTAATTTTTCCACGGGGGAAAAAAAGGCAAAGATTTATAAAGTTATATTTTGCTTTGCAAAACAACATTTTGAAATCTATTTTTAGGGACTTTGAGGAAGACGACCCAGACTGGATGTCGGAACTGAAAATGGCATTGAAACACAGTGACTGAAAACTTGAATTTACCTATGATAAGTGAAGTTGGGTGTGCTGGTCTTTATAATCAAAATAGTTGTTAATAATTGGTTATTAAAATAATTTAAGTCAAATTCCGAGTGGGCATGTTTTCTGTATCACAAAACTGAGCATGCAAAATGCCCAACAAACCTTTTCAGATAGAACACTTGCAAATAACTAAACAAGTCCAGATTTTAAAGGCATTTGGAGTTGGTAATAGCTTTGCAGAATTGATCAGTCAAATAATAGCATTGTTCAAATCATCCTCTTGTCATATTTCAAAGAGAAGGTGTAACACTATGAGAAGGTGTAAAGTTATTCTTCCTGACTACATACTGAATTAACAGCTTTGTGTTGAGTTGACCCCGGCTGGATACCAGGTGCCCACCAAGGCTGCTCTGTTACTCTCCTCCTCAGCTGGACAGGGAAGAGAAAATTTAATGAAAGGCTCATGGGTGGAGATAAGGACAGGGAGAGAGGAGATAAGGACAGGGAGAGATCACTCACCGATTAACGTCATGGCCAAAACAAACGTGACTTGAGGAAATCAGTTTAATTTATTACCAATCAAATCAGAGCAGAGTAATGAGAAATAAACCCAAATCTTAGAACACCTTCCTCCCACCCCTCCCTTCTTCCCAGACTCAATTTCACTTCAGTAGTCAACGCCAAGCCCAGCAGCTATGGTAGTAGTGCCTCTGCATCAACAGATTAAAGGAGGGGAGAGAGGAGAACACTGACAGGGACATCAATGGGTCTGTGTTGAAGCCAGCTGGAATTGGCTCTGTCAGACACGGGGGAAGCTTCTTGCCGAAGGCACTCCTGTAGCTCCTCTCTGCTGACACACAAACCCAATACATACATAGTAAAAGTGATGTTATCTGAAGGGCCTGTTATGGGAAACAGCTATGCTAAACATTTGAGGCTTTAGTTCATGCAATTAGTCCCCTGAAAACTCTTGAGACTGAACTTTTGCCTTAATTCAATGAAAAGGGTTTTTTATATGCCATTGCATGTGTGAAAGGAAGCAAATTTGTTCATAAATAAGGACAAATTTTCCAACTTATACTTCGGAGAGTGCTATGGGCAATGTTGTGTTTGGGCTGTGTGCTGGCTACTGGGTACTAAACACTTTACAAGGCAAGTGTGGCAGAGAAGAGCACAAACACTCTCAGCAGAGTTCTCCTGGGGCCGTCCCAGACAATGTCCACATAATAAATAATATCGGAGAATAATACCCAAAGAAAGCTTTAGGACATCGGTAGATTTGGTACGGAGCCAGTTCTTATTGCACCTCCTCTCTTGCTCGTAGGCTGGTACTTGAGTTTCCACCAAGGATTCAACAACTTGAGACAGTCGAGATTTGCTTTCAGGCCACTCCTGTTACTGACCACCCAAATCAAAAGTCTCTTGTCGTAGTCGGAGAGAGCGGTTTGCGTAAGGGAAATAATGACTCCGGTTGCTCCCGAAGGACGCTGCAAACGCCACACCTCCGGCGGGGGCGCGGAGGCGGGGCCGGCTCCTCCTCCTCCCCTCCCGGCCGTGCGGTGAATTTTGGTGAATTCTGGCGGCGGCTGAGCGCATTGAGGTACCGCGACCCCCGCGGCGCCCACGGCGGCTGCCGAGGCTGGGGCCGGCCGGGCCGGGCCGGGCTGGGCTGGGCTGGGCTGGGCTGGGCTGGGCCGGGCTGGGCCGAGCAGGTCTGCAGGGGAGGGAGGCACCGGCAAGGGCTGTCTGCCGGCGCGTCCCGTCGCCATGGGGACGGCAGGACAGCCGGGGCGGGAAGGGCGGTGCAGAGCGGGGCCCCGGCGGGAATGCTGGCGGCATCCTCTCCCCGCGGCACCCGCGCTGCCTCTGTCCCGGCCCTGAGCAGGGCTGTAGACCACCACCCGTGAGTCGGTGTAGGTCCTGCTGCCCTCCCCTCCCAGCACCCCGGCCACGAAGCTGCCCTCCCCGGGCAGCGGGGGGCGGGGGTGTCGCCTGTGGATGCGGGGCTGAGCCTAGCGGGCAGCGCACCCCTGCCCGGGGGCAGCTCGGCGCGCCGGGATGAGAGGCTCATCTGTCCCGAGTGGCCGCGTCTCACTTGTGACTGGAAACGGGAGCTGGCTTCTACCCAGACGGCGAAATTATAAATGCCCGAAGGTCCCCCTACTTGCACTGCCAGAGTGGTTTTTGGTGACTGCCAGTGATGCAGTCCATGCGGGCTCCCAAGGGAGCCTGTTGCAGAGCTTCCTTGGCCTGCCTGGCAGGCAGTGTCTGGTATCTGAACAAATCTCCCTTGCTAAAACTCAGGTCAAATAGTAAGAACAGTTTTGTAGTGTTTGCTCGTATTTATGTGTGCTTGCTCGTATTTATGTGTGGAAGTATGCTTATGGAACCATTGCAAGGTACCCAGTGACATTGCTGTTCCTGACAGATGTTTGCTAATGTCCAACTGCACTTGGCCATGATCTCCTGCAAAATGCAGTGGCTTTTCACTTCGTTGCTAATATTAGATGACATTAGTATAAACTAAATAAACATGAAATAGATTAAAGCTATTTTTTCCTTTAAAAGAACAATTCCATAATATTGTTAACTTCAAGAGATAATGAGTCACACTTTCCAAAATTATATCTTAATCTTACATAGTAGTGTCTACTGCATTCTCATGTATTAACTTTAGGGTGTACTTTAGGGTGTAGGATTTTCTTTATAAGACACTCATAAACTTGCTGCTTATTGAAAGTTCAGATCTGCAATAATTTGCATAATTCCAGAGGATGATATTTGTAGGGAGAAGCAGCAGCAGTAATAAAAATGTGATAAAACATAGTAAAAAATGATAAAAATGGCAGTCTTAGAAGGTAGTATCTCTTTCAATAGCACCACCTCAGATGTTGCAGCACTGACTACATACAATACTAATTTGGGCACTTTTTATTTTAGCCACTGTTTTAAGTTGAAGACATCATGGATAATTATGAAATAATTAAAAAAATTGGAGAAGGATCTTTTGGCAAAATATTCTTGGCAAAAGGAAAAATGGATAATGAGCCGTGTGTTATCAAAGAGATCAATTTAACTAAGGTAAAACAAAAACCTGTGATTTATATTTACTGGATTATGCTACTTGCATTTAGCTAGGATATGAACTTGGGTTATTTTTTATCTCCTTTGTAGTTCCATCTCAATTATATGGAGATAAACTTTCCAAAGACTGTAGTCTTAGCTAATTTAGTATTTTACAAGCATAAACAAAATATGTATTTCAATATTCTTTACTTTTTACTGCAGTTTTGTTCTTTTCAAAACTTTGCCTACTTGTGTAACACTGACTAATGCAAATTTTATGTTTGTTGATTCAACTACAATGAAAATATTGCCACTGAAATAACAAATGACGATTTTGTGATACATTTCTTTAAGCTTTTTAATTTCCTTTTTTTCCACGTGCTTATTTTCAGACATAAGTAATTCACAACGGTGCCTTTCCAATTCTCATTTGTGTTTATGGCAGTTGGATTCATCTCATCTAATTTTAAATTTCCATTCTGTTGTTGTCAGCATCTGAGCTGCTTGGCTAGACTCCCTTTCCAGGAGAACAAGAGAAATAGGTTCTTTGAGGAAGCTGTTGATTATGTGTGGTTTAGACCTCTGTTTAAGAAAGAGCTGCATCTGGCCATAAAACTGCTCTCTCTCTTCCCGTTGACTGCAGAGGCAGCTTAGGGCCACTTGCTCAGGTATCAGAGGAACACTGCTATATCTAGTTCCAGAAAGGCAATTAAAATCCCTGGGTTTTAACAGTCAATTTCAATGAGTGCTTACATGCTTTTGACCAGCCTTTTGTTATTCTAGGCCACATTAGTGAATTTTTAATATATTCAGAATTATAGTAGAAGAATGAAAGAGCTGTATAACTTCCAGACTCAAACCCAGAAAAACTGATATGCTAGTAATGACAGCTAAATGCAAAACCAGTTTCTCTCTGTTCTCTTGACCAATAAACCCCATGCATTTCCAGTCTTAGATTTTGATGTTCACAAAATAGAAAAATGGAAGCTAATGAAATATTACTGTGGATCCCACTTGTTCAAAAATCAGGAGCTGGATACAGATACTTACTACTTTGAAGTCCTAAAGTTTTTTATATGGTAGGATGTGTTTTATTCACTTTATTATTTTTGAATCTTTGAGGATTACATTTCAAAATATTTGCTAAGAATGAGGATAAGTTCCTTTTTATAAATACAAGAAAATATTTTGATGGATAGATACTCAGATAAATTATTTTTTAAGAAATAGTATTGATGAAAATGTGATCACAATGAACCAAATAGAAGTGTTCATTTAATGTAACAGGGCAAAGAGTTTGCCCAAAATATTGCAAGTACTTGTAACACCACTAAAAGGAAGGCCTTTTTTCCCTTTTTGCTTTATTCTTTCGTGATCCTCCATAGTAGGAATAGAGAATCATCAAGACCCATGTACTTCAAATACTTAAGGGAAGTTTAACATTAGAGTTTAACTCTACTCGTCAGCTACCTTACCGATAGCATTTGTGTAAAAAGGTTTAAGGTATACATTTGCTTGTTTGTAAGATCTCATAATTTGGTTTGACTTCAGTAATGTTCTAATATATTTCCAAGCATACACTGCAAATTTATATTTTACATTATATATAGATCATATTTTATATTTCTGTATCACCTTGGTACACAGTATTTTTGTATTTGTGGGAATAGTTTTATAATGATGTAAAAATTTCTGAAAAGAGTTAAATATATCATTGCTAGCATATAGTTTCTTAATTCTTTGTAGATGCCTGTGAAAGAAAAAGAAGCCTCTCAGAAAGAAGTCATTCTTCTGGCCAAGATGAAGCATGCAAATATTGTAACCTTCTATGCGTCATTGCAAGGTTTACTTTTAACTCTTGTGTTTTACTTGTGATTAAAGGAGTGGAAGGCAGAAAACCTACTTTATTAATATTGACCAACCTTAGCCCTGTCTCTAAGCCCTTACTTAAAAGTGCTAACAAGTCCCAAGTCCTAGAAGTGGACACTAGGCATCAAATTCAGTCATCAGTTGCCCTCTTCATGTGTGTGAGTGGGTACTGTGGCATGAATCGCAGATCCTGTGGTGCCTGTACTGCATAAGTTGAACTTAAGTCTTGATCTCTTATAGGAGTCCAGAGTTTAATGAAACTTTCTAGGTGTTTCAATAGAAGAGAGCTTTTGAGTACAGCAAGGAATAGACTGATCAAGTAGGACAAAAGGCTGATCAAATAGGCAAGAAATAGAATGATCATTTAATCAGATCAACCTTATGTTCCTCATATTTTGCTTATCCACATCATATACATATGACATTATATGAATATGATACATACATCCTATATACATATACACATATATACTAATATACATACATATGTATACATATAAATACACACACAGACTAAACAGGCAAGCACAGAAAAAGACCATTAAATAGAAATGCAAGCTATTAGTAAACCTGAAAATATCTTTCATCATCTGGAATGTAAAAAGTTATTTCAAACCTTGTTATGGCACAGTCTTTTCAATGATCCAATATCAAGCTCATAATGCTGTACTAACCTTTTTTGGGAAAAGACCTCAACTATGAAGCATTCTGCTAAGTATTCCTGTAAGGACATCTCTCTTTCTATCAGTGGGGTCTCTTGAGGGTTTTGTCATGTATTTAATATTTTGGTGAATCTTCATTTAAATATATTTTCACATCTTAGTTTTGCATCAGGTTTCACTTGGAAATATCCAAGAGTAGGTAGAGTTTAACTACTACCTTTTGAGAGAAAGACCATATAAAATAACTATAATTTATTGCTGTGTAATGAATAAATAAAGGAATAAAGGAAAAATCATACTTTTCCTTTCAGAAAAAAACAAGCTATATATTATGATGGAATACTGTGATGGTGGAGATTTAATGAAGCGGATAAATATGCAGCATGGAGTGCTGTTTGACGAGGACCAGGTGAAAGAAGTTATCATGAGAGGAAAGGACATAATATGTAAAACATGTGGTTTGATTTATCCAGTACTAGCTACTGTTTCTTTTCTGGCCTGTTAAAATGATTGAACTTTTAAAGAAACTTTGGTAATTTTAGTAGGAGTGTAAGAGTTTGCTTTTAATTCTGCTTTAAGATCTGAAATTAATTCATTAGCAGTATGATGACAATTTTTATCCCCCCTTTCTCCCACTGCTCCTTCCATCATGGATGTAGATTTTATTATATTGGTAGTATACCTATTAAGCAATTAGGGTGTATATATTATATACAAATTCTTAATTTGTTGATGCTACTGGCCATCAAGGCATATCCTGCTTTATACTGAAGTCCACAGTAAATCTCTCATTTATTTAATTTGGGTCAAATTTCTCTGATGCCATTTAAATTGTTAAACCAGCACAGGGAAACAAGCCCAGATGTCTGGCTGCTTTTGAACAATGTTCACGTATATTTGATTTTGTAAATAGGTCAGTATGATAAGTACGGCAATTCACAGAAATAGGATTTCCCACTATTCCTTATTTATTCCTTTATTTTTTTGCTGACTCTTAGCTTTCTGAAGGAAATTTTGTCTTATGTAAGGAATTAGTGTACTGAACTGTGTGATTATTTAATCATGCATAATCTTTTGCAGGTACAATGAAATCTTGCTTAGAAACCAGACAGATAGTATCCAACCTGTTAGTGGAAATATACTCTAAAGCATAGAACTGAAGGGGAAAAAAAAGTATTGTGACTTTTCTTTTTGCATTAGTAGGAAAAGAGGAACTCAGTGTAGAATTCAGTTGAAAGTGAATTATAGGTTCAGTAATAAAGAATTTTAAGATCCTATTGGGAGTCATACTAGAGAGAACATGAAAGAAAATAAAGAGAGGACAAACCCACAGATCATGAAAACACGAAAGACCCAACACACACAAATCCCTTGACAATGACACAGAATAACACATATTGAAAGAAAGGAAAAGGAAATACAGACAAAAGAATGGATTATAGAAACTAAAGATACAACTGCCAATCAAGAAAAGAAAGCAAATTACCCAATTTAATGTAACATTATTAAAATATCTTTATATTTTCAAATGTATGCCTAAGAAAGTCTAATTTGTGGCACCAGCCCTATTCAGGAAATCATCTACTTAATATGAAGCATTAATAAATAGAAAATTATTGCTTGAATCAAAGCCTTTCACATCCATGAATTTTCCTAAACAGAGATACATAAAAGCACATTGTCCTTTTATTTCTGGATTAAGTACAAAGGCCGTTATTCAAGAAAACATGTCTATTTAAAGCTAAATATGTGTTTAAAAGCTGTACTGGGTCAAGGATAAAGGATAAACCTGTGTGCTTACTTATTATGCAAGTTTCTTCATAGCTCGCTTCTCTCACCGCATTTTAGTCCATCACCTTTTTTTTCTCCTGGACTACATTTAGTAGTACTACAAGTATTATAATCGGGTGGTATGATTTCCATCACTGAGGATTGACACTTTCCAATTCTGTCTTAGTTGTTATTTGAAATCCCTCATTTCTAAATAAAAGTCTAGTATTCTTACTGTCCTTCGGCATGATTTTTCAGCCATCGTTCAAGTACATATCCTGTCACAGTCAGTGAAAACTGGATGGGGATAAGGAAAGTGGAGCAGGTATCTAACCATTTAGTTTTGTAATAGAACTAATTGGAAAGGGAAAGTCTATGGCATTAATTTTAAAAATACTTTTTTTACTATTTTATGTTTCATGTGGTTTACATATTTTAGATTTTGTTGTAGTCTTTATTTTATATATTTTAGTAAAATACCTCATTGGACATTAGAGTCACACAAATTCATAGGTATCTGTTTCCTTTAACTTTCCCTGCAGATTCTCAGTTGGTTTGTGCAGATCTCCTTGGGTCTGAAGCATATTCATGACAAGAAGATTTTACACAGAGATGTTAAAGCACAGGTAATAAAACTGGTACTGGAGAGGGGGTTATTTTGTCCCGTGAAAAATGTACTTAAAAAACCATGTTTCATTTTCACACACCAGTTTTGTTTTTATTTGCAGAACATTTTTCTTAGCAATAATGGAAAGGTAGCAAAGCTTGGGGACTTTGGCATAGCAAGACAGTTGAACAGGTAAGCACCATTTTTAATTAGTCTGTGACCTACACCAAACAGGACTGTTTCTGAATGTTCAAAATGCAACCTGAATGTGCAAATTGTTTGTGGATTGTCTTGTTCAAGAGCTCTGAGATACAAGCAGTCTGACACTGCTTTTTTTAACCTGTTATCCTAAAACGCCATCCTGCATGGAACCACAGATGTGTCTAGCCTAGTAACTGGACTTCTGTTAGGTATAGGAGAAGCCACAGTCTTTCCCTGTTCTCTGTGGAACTGCCATAAAGAGATTCTGAAGGCACAGTTCCTGCTTGTGCAGCTGTTGATAATAACTTCTGTTGCTTCATTTAACCAAAATGAAGAGCACTAAAAACTAAAGAAAGAGTGTAAGAAGAGAGTTTGTACAGATTTTCTTTGTGTTTCCTCCAAGACTGAGCCTATACTGATTTTTAGAAAACACCCAAAACCACCTTCTGGGCCTGAGAGCAAGGCATGGCATGGCTTGCATCTGTATGGTTAACCTCTGTTCTCCCAACAAGAGCAGCCTTATCTTGACTTTGTGGACAAGGTTGGCCTATCCTATGTAGTGGCCAGGTGTGGCCAAAACATACCAGGGATCATGCTAACAGGAGGAAAATGCTTAAATTTGATCTCTTTTTGTGGTTGATTTATCTTTGGGAGGATATTGTGGCAAAGAAGGTCCACAATTTAACAAGGTATTCCATAGAAAGGTAATTTCATCTGTTGATCATTTTTCAGTTTGTGCTTCTACTGTCAGTTCTTCTCAGTTGCTTTGTAGTTTACCTGCTGCACCTCACTTGTTAAAAATTTTTCCTAATCCTAGATTAAGTCAGTGTAAGTTTAGCCACATTTCTGTCTATACAACATCAATAAAGAGAACCAAGAACTTTATCCAGCATAGATATTTTGATTCTTCTCTTCAGATGTACTTAAACCATGTTACATATATTAGGTACTTGTGTGCATTCTTCACATGGGCATACAGCCCATGGAATTTCTGTTAAGGCCCCATCAGCTTGGCTTTGGATTTGGGCCTACATAACCTTGAAAGTTCAGTGGTGCATCAGAGCTAGGAATTCTTGCTGAAGAGTTGGAGTACATTGGATTAAGCATGTTTGGTTTGTACCTTGATTAAAGCCTGCCATCTTGCTGTTCTAGCTGCAGTCTCTGCCAGCTCTCATACCTTTGTGGTGTGTTCCTTTGTGGAGCCCAGACCTACTCTCAGCATGTAAACTAGTTGTGCAGAAGGTGCCTGCCTTCACAAGTGTTCTGGAGATAACTGCTTTAAGGAGTGCACCTACACGGCAGAATAGTACATAGCAGATAGGAAGTAAACCTCAGAATTTGAATATCCAAGTACAGACATTTAAAAAATTATTTAGTAGCCTTATAGAATCTTACGATTAGAGCTTGATAGTCGTTTTCCTCATGTAACTAGCAAATTAAGTTTCTGTGATGAGTTGACACCACGTCTGGTGTCACTCCCCTCCTCGACTGGAGAGAAGAGAGAAAATATAATGAAAGGCTCATGGGTTAAGATAAGGACATGGAATTCTTGCACTTTCCACTGAAGTACAAACACTATTAGAATAGAGGGTCATTTTTACACAGAACTGGGAAATATTGTAGTTTTTCATGGGATGTTCCTTTATTCAACTATTTGGAGACCAGAAATAATGTACCCCACAGGCTTTTAACCTGGGACAGAAAAGTCTCTAGTTAAATTTCTTGTAAACGTTTTCATTGTGTAAGCGCTGCTTTTTGTTCATTATGTTTCATTAGTACTATGGAGTTTGCCCATACATGTGTAGGGACCCCCTATTACCTGTCACCTGAGATCTGTGAAAATCGACCATATAACAACAAAACGTAAGTCTCTGTCTTTCCTTCATATGCTTGTTCATGAGGGTGTGTAGGCATGAAAGAGCTCATTTTAGTAATACCATGGTTTAAATCAGTATTTGTGCAGGGCACTAGATATTTCATGTGTCACCTGTTGTGAAGTTTTATATTACTTGTGTACAATAATGAGGTGCATCATTGTAGATAACAACTATGTTATACTATACAACAATGTCAGTAGTATTTTGACTCACAGTGTCCAGAATGTCATCATGACTTTGCCATGATTAATCTACAGGCTTAACATAATTATATTTTTTGTTTTTATAAAATTACTTGTACTTCTAACTCTCTTTTAATACTTCTTGTTAGTAGTGGTGGTAAATGTAAAACAGATTTCTTTTCCCCTTAGCTTTATCTGCTTCTCCATCAAATACTAAATTTCTCTTGTTTCCAACATGTGATTACCCAGTTCCAAGTTTATGAATTTTTGATACACTCATTTATCATTTATAAGAATACACTAAAATGAAAGCTACTAGGTTGCCTATTTTGGAAATTTGCAGCAGCTACCTCCAGAAAATACATATAGGTCTGAGAATTGCGAAGGCTCACTCAGGCTTAACACAAAAGACCCCCTTCTGTGTGGGGGATGTGATGAAGACCAAATGCTCCGGAGCCCAGACTAACATCTCAGCTCTGGCGTGGTATTCACACAAGTGTACTTACTTCCTTGTTGTCTCCTTAACTATTAAGTCAACTTTGTCCTTCATGCTGCTAGAAATATTAAGCAGACGTTCTTTTGTCATGTTCTTTTTCCAATTACAATTATAATACCTAGTTAGGTATCATAGAAACATTGATGCCACAACTAAAAAGAAATTTCTAGCTGTTCTCTTCCATGCATCTTGAGAAAAAAATGCAATAATAATAAATTTGACAGTTGAGAAAAGGTACTGATTTCATGTATGAAAATATTATAGACTTTTCACTGAAACTTTAATTACTTTTTATTCACAGAGATATTTGGTCTCTTGGCTGTGTGCTTTATGAGCTATGCGCACTAAAGCATCCTGTAAGTACTGTGTGATCAGATCATTATCATATTATTTAAAAATATAGTGGACAGCTTGGAAAAACTGTAGTAATAATAGTATTGATAGTCAGCTAATAGAAGTATTTTCAGCTTATTTACTGATCTTTAAAAAATGACTGCCAGTGTTTATTTTTTCATATTGTGTCTGTTTTGTGCATAATAAAATGTATTACGCTGTATTCCTGTAACTTACATATATGCGTGTGTGTACACACTTTGAACATATATTTACTCTTTAAAAAGTACTAAACCTTTTCAAAAGGCAGATGAACAGTGGAAAGAATTAAAGCCAGACTTCAAGGTTAGGCTTAGCCATATAATTTTACTCATTTATATTTGAAAATATCAATCTATACTTACTAAAGAATTTGAAACTCACATTTCTCCAGAAAGCAGTTTGAGTCCTCAGAAGTATTTTCCTAAAGGTTTTGTGTTGTCCTCACCCTGATCTAAGCCTCAGACAATCCTCAGATTGTGAGTATTATGTGAAGAAGAGAACACAGCAGAAACTAATCTTGGCAATTCTTGATGAGAAAAAGCATCAGTTTCCTGGGCCCATCGGAAGTTGATCTTTTGCTGAGCTTGGATTTGGGAGAAGGTAGAGCAGCACTGATAGGGAGAGCAGTTGTGCTGAGCTAAGAGCAAGGGGGATACTGCTAAGGATTTCACAAAGTGAGAAAACATTAATGTTACTTTGTATAAATATTAGGTGTTTTATTCTGTAATGCTGCCCACTTTTTCAGTGTGAAGGCAGGGACTCAATGCAGATGTAGATGGGAAATGCAAGTGAAGCTAAGGCAATTTTTAGTCACACCACCTTCAAAATAACCACGTAAATAAAATGATAATTTTAGGAAGAATTTGCTTTCAAAATTATTTTTGCCTGTCTAAGCCCCTAGAAATTGTATTGATGCTGGCCTTTTAAGAGATCTAGTGAACTGAGGGGACTTAAATTTATCTGATTGGCATCAGTTGTTAAAAAATTAGGATTGTGTCTTTGTTCCTGAGAAGCTGTTGTGTGAAGTTTTGAAGGTGAACAATGTGAAGACAATATGTAGGCAGGTCTCTGTGAACAACTTTTGGCAAAATAAATTGTTTCATTCTGGAAAAATTGCTTCTGTGTTACTGTATGATGGCAGAGTACAAATAAAACTCTTCCGGGTACAACAGCTAATGGATATTTTAAGTTGTGTGTCAGACAGAATGGAATATTACACAGACTCCTGACTTGATGGGCAGAAATCAGCTTTATTCTTCCATGACCAGGGTTTTTATATCATTCACTTTTAGCTGGGAATGGTTAAGCAAACCAAGACAGCACAGCTGCAAGCCACACATCCATCACTCTCGCAGGCCGGCCTATCGCATACAGACACACCACACACACAAAACCTGGAGCTCTAGGTAACTCCTTTTTACACCCACATATGTCAAGAATGCAAACAGAATAACTGAGCTTGTTTCTGGCCAGTAAATCACAGCCTAAAGAAAACAAAACAAGATCATCTTAGACTTTTGTCAGGCCTTTTGCTTCTTGTTTCTCATGCTGGCTGCTACAGTTGTGCAGCTGAAACAGGGTGAATGTTACCAGAAAATACAATCAAAGTGGTTATATCAATTTTCTGCAGCGAACTGTGGTTAGTAAGAAAGAATATGTGAAGGGATTGCATAGCACAGGAGTTCTCCCCCTCTACTCCCCTCCTGTTAGACCCCACCTGGAGTACTGCATCCAGCTCTGGAACCCCCAACATAAGGAGGATGTGGACCTTTTGGAATGAGTCCAGAGGAGACCCACGAGTATGATCAGAAGGCTGGGACATCTTTCCTATGAAGACAGACTGAGAGAGTTGAGGCTGTTCAGCCTGGAGAAGAGAAGGCTCTGGGGAGACTTAGAGCAGCCTTCCAGTACCTAAAGGAGGTGGGAAGGGACTTTTTACAAAGCCATTTACTGACAGGACAAGGGCAAATGGCTTTAAAGAGAAAGAGGGTAAATTTAGATATTAGGAAGAAATTCTTTACTGTGAGGGTGGTGACACTGGAACAGGTCGCTTAGAGAAGTTGTGGGTGCCCCATCCCCGGAAGTGTTCAAGACCAGGCTGGATGGGACTTTGAGCAAGCTGGTCTAGTGGAAGGTGTCCCTGCCCATGGCAGGGATTGGAACTAGACAACCTGTGAGGTACCTTCCAACCCAAACCATTCTATGATTCTCTGATTGTGTCAGCAAGTACCTTTTTTCAAGTTGGGGTGTCTAGTTCATCATTGCCAATTAGCAGTACTTACTGTCCTCTTTTTATTGTTTTCATTGATTAAGTTTGAAGGCAATAGTTTGCACGAGCTGGTGCTGAAGATTTGCAGAGGACGTTTTCACCCAGTGTCTCCCAACTATTCCTATGATCTGAGGATATTAATTTCCCAGTTGTTTAAAATATCGCCAAGAGATCGACCATCCATCAATTCTATCCTAAGGAAGCCCTTCTTGCAGAAATTTGTTCTCAAGTATTTGCCCCCTGAGGTAAGTGCCTGTACTGCTGCTTGCTGAGAGAAAATATGTATCAAAGTATTATAAACAGTTCTGTCAGATACCTTTTTTCTGATAGATGACACAGGAAGAACTCAGTCACACTGTGATACAGAAGAAAAGACCTTCAGCGCCACAATCTGGAGCCAGGCGGATACAAGGTAATGACAATAACGCTGTTCTACAGTAACATTTGTTAGTTATGATACAATTGATGGCTGTAACTTTCTCTGGCAATCTTTATTGCACATTTGGATACAAGGTTTTCACACAAAGTTAAAAATAAATAGAGGAGAGAAGTGCAACAGCAGAACTGTTCACCCAGACAGTGCATTGCTCTCCTGTTCAAGAAAAGACAGCTCTTTTCAGGAGAAGACCAGCTCATCAGCAACATTCAGCTAGAAAAGCTGCCATAGAAAACAGTCTTAGTTCTTTTAAGAACAGAATTTACAAAACTGAGAACCTTTGGTCTTAGATGCAGTTTAGGTCCATCACATGAAAAACAACCTTACTTAATTTTGCCAAGCTATGTGAAAAAAACCCCAACAATCTTGCAAAACATGCTGCATGGTATTTTACAAAATAATAAAAATGTATTTTATACAGTATTATTAATTATATTAAATTGCGAGAGACAATGAACTATATTGGATTTAGTATTCATTTATAGAACAGATTATGTATTCCCTTTCTTAGAAAACACAAATGAGACTAAATGGTAAGTCTGTATGAACTGCTGAAGATGTGCCATGCTTCTGGTAGTGTAACGTTTTCCTAATTCTATATTCTTTGGTATATCACAATTATTCCTTCAATTTATCTTTAGAAGTATTAAGGCATTTTAAACAAATTTGTGAAAATAAACCTATGTAGTTACTTAACTATGCTATGGACTTTTTTTTCCTCCCCAGAAAATGTTCTTCAGTAGTGTAGGAACCTATGCTGTTTTGGAAATTACTTTCAATGAAATTTATCTGCCTGCAGGACCAGTGCAATTTGGACAGAAATACCTGAACACCTAAATAACTTAAGCGTTTAAAAAAATATCTATAGTCATATGCTCATACTTCTTATATATTTTATCTCTGAGACATGATCCTCTCACAGTCAATACTCAGGAAAGATTTTAAACTCACTTAGAAACTACTTAATCCTAGAAAGGACACCACTTTTCATTATTGCAGCTAAGATACTTGCAAAATACTGACTGACCAAAGAGGAATGGTATGTACTTGTATTCTCCTACACAGGGAACTCATGATGTAGATTTTTCACTTTTCAGCCCTTTTCAAACTTCACAAGTACTACAACATTACCTAGTGATTTTTGGGGTACCGAGGGCTAGGTTTAGGAAGGGAATGCCTAAGAAGGTAGACCTAACCTCCAATGAAAGCTGAGCCTATGAATCAGATCTCCTGTTTTCGTTCTTGGTACTAGCATGAAATCAGCACTCTAGCTCATAGAGGTCTCCCTTTTATTCAGTGCGCTTTGCAAAACTAATCACTAAGATCCACTTTATGTGAATGTCAATCATGTTTTCAAAAGCATGTCATTCTAAGAAAGAAAAGCAGAACGCCTAGGAGGTGTGAAGTATGGTGATGGTGGTGATGATGATGAAAGGATGTAAGGAGTGTTTGTTGGCCCAACCTGTCACCGTTAGGCGTAGACACCTTGCTATGGTTTAAAACCACATGATCATTAATCATGTAGAGAGCACAGAATGTAACTTTAATCTCTTACTGTTAAAAAGCATATAAACTTCAAAAAACAAGAGTTCAGGACCAAGTCTCTCTGGAATCTGGAATGGTGATGCATGTCAAGAAACAAGAATTATTTAGAAGAAATGAACGGAAACCCCCTTCAAGAAGGCAACAGCTCATTTTTCAGGTACTGTGCCTTCACATTCCTATAATATATAATCATCTTCAGAAGGCAAATGCCTGCTCTTAGCCTTTAAATGGCTTCATTAAGATGTATTAAATTTAGCTCAGTGCCTACTCTAAGTCAGTAGAGAGAGTTCATTGCTCCTAAAGCCTCAAAAGAGGTGTTTTTGAAAGCCTAAGTAGGAAACACTGAATATAGGCTGCTTTGGTATGGTCCTTTGTAACAAAAGGAGTTGGACGTGCTTTGCATTTATGTGTGCACAAAGGCAAGTAATATCTGTGATTGCAATTTTTTTGTAGAGGCAAATACACTGATCCTATTCCTTCCATCCTTCTGAGAGCCCATTCTTGGGCAAAACCACTAGCGCTCACTGCACTTGTCTCAGATACTTATTACTGACAGCCTTCTCCCAAATCCAAGCCCCACTTTTTCCCAACCACTTGTGTCTCTCGCTTGTTTTCCACCTCCTTCTTCCCGCAGGCAGGATATCAGCTGTATGCTTTGTCCAGCCTCTTACTTGGAATCACTTCACACTTTTATGTTTATCTTCAAGAGCATGTAGTACTGCCTTGGATGATGGCGAACATAAGCAAAGCACTTTTAGGATCTGGGAGCTCCCAGATCTGCACGTTGTAGGTACAGTAGCTTAACTGACAATAGGGAACATAGAGTTCCCAGGATTGTGTCCATCACGCAATCATTTACGCTACCTATGGATAATACTGGCCCTGTGCAGAATATAGGATTTAGTTTTCCTCATAGTTACATTTGTGCATATCCAACGTGAATCCAGAGATAGATTAAGTTAGAAAGGTTAAGTTTCCTTTCACTGTGCACTGCTGTAATCAAAGGCACAATTTCGTTCACAGTGTTTTGACCTGCACTGGGAATGTCCCCACATTCTTTCGACATCCACATGAAGCAAAAAGTTTGAGGATTGCAGGGGTACTTGCATAGTGTCATACCTTTGAATGCATTGCTTCAGGATTCACAGAATCACAGAATAGTTGAGATTGGAAAGGACTTCTGGACATCACCTTGTCTATACCCCTGCTCAAGCAGGGTCATCCAGATCTAGTTGTACAGGACCACGTCCAGACAGCTTTGGAATTTCAACAAAGATGGAGATTCCACAACCTCTCTGGGCAACCTGTGCCAGTGCTCAGTCATTCCTCACAATGAAGAAGTGTTTTCTGAATGTTCAGAGGGAACCTCCTGTGTTGCAGTTTGTGCCCATTGCCTCTGTTTCTGTCTCTGGGTACCAGTGGAAAGACCTTGGCTCCATCCTCTTTGCACCCTCCCTTCAGGCATCTATAAACTTTGGTAAGATCTCACCTGAACCTTCTCCAGGTTTAACAGTCCAAGCCTTTCAGCCTTTCCTCACAGGAGAAATACTCCAGTCCCTTAATCATCTTTGTGACCCTTCATTGGACTTAATATGTCCCTGTCTCTCTTTTACCAAAAAGCTCAGAATTAGACACAGCACTCCAGGTGTGGCCTCTCCAGTGCTGAGTAGAAGGGAGAGATCACCTCCCTTGACCTGCTGGGAATACTTTGTCTAATACAAGCCAGGATATCATTCACCTTCTTTGTAGCAGGGGCACATTGTTAGCTCGTGGTCCACTTGGTGTCCACCAGGCCCCCCAGGATCTTTTCTGCCAAGCTGCTTCCCAGCTGGGTGGCCCCCAAGCATGTACTGGTGCATAGTGTAGGACTTACCACTTTCCGTTGTTGAACTCCATGAAGTTTCTGTCATCCCATTTCTCTAGCCAGTTGTGGTCTGTCTGGGCGGCAGCACAACCCTCTGGTGTATCAGCCACTCCCAGTTTGGTGTTGTAGGCAAACTTGCTGAAGGTGCACTCTGCCCCAATACCCCCATAATCCAAATTGATAGTGAATATGTTGGATGGGATTGGACCCACCTCTGGGATGTACTGCTGATTACTGGCCTTCAACTGGGCTGCATACCTTGATCACCACCCTCCTGACATGGGCATTCAGCTGGTTTTCAATAAGTTTCACTGCCTACCCATCTAGACCATGCTTCATCAGCTTCTCTGTGAGGACCTTATGCAGAGAGTGTCAAAAGCTTCCCTCAAGGCAATTGCCTCTAGGAAATATCCACTGCTCTCCCCTTGGCTATCAAGCCAGTCATTTGACTGTAGAATGTTACTGAGTTGGTCAAGCATGACTTCCTGGTGTCTGCTTCACTAGTCACAGTTTTTGATACTCTGACATTCATTTAGATGGCCTGATTTGTTCTCCCTATTTCTTGGGATTGCCATACTTCTGGATACCATACTGTAAAACTTCTTTCAATGAGGAACACAATAAACACTTTTTGAGGTTACCTCTTCCTTGGCAACTATATTGACAGTTGAAATTTTTCTTCTTATACAGATAAAAATTTATATTTTACTGTAATCTGGAGTATACTATAGGTACATAAGCCTATTCTCAGTGTTTCTAAGAAGGAAAACAGGAAGGAATAGTTAAAGTATTTACCATCTATGGAACAGATACTTAGATGCTTTTACATTTATGTAAGAAAGTAAGCAAAATTCAGTGTTTTTCTCATGCACTATATAGTCTCCCACCATGGAAAAAATTTTGGATGTCTGACCACACTTATATCATGCAGTGGCAGATAGACAATGGTCTTCTCTCCATTATCCTTATAAGAAATGGAAACGACAGTCTTGTAGCAAAGGAGAAATACAGGGATGTTTCATCACAGTAAGGACTTGGAGAAATGAAAGCCAAACTCCCGCAGGCACATAATCAAAGAGATGTGAAATGAAGTAGCACAGTGCTCCTCTGAAAGCAGCAATCAATGCATATACTGCCCAAAACTACATTCCAGGTTTCCCTGGCTACCACATGTCAAAAAGAGACTCTCTTGGAAATAATTCAGCACTTTAGGCTTCAGAACAATGAACTGACTCTAGGACAATGATACTACAGAGTATACAGAGTACAAAGCCCCATGCTGATTGACTTGCACAATGATTTGGGCTGCTGCGTAATGGGAGGAGCTGATGGAACAGGGAAAAAGGAAAAGACAATGGTAAGATTACATAAACTCTTAGGAGTCAGGAAGTTTCTGGGTTATACGTGAAAGGATTTGGAAAACTTACACTAACTGTGCTGTAGACAGCCTATATTACCATGCAGCTCAGGCTGGGGAGGACAGGAATTGAATTCAAACTTGTACTGTTACAAATGAAAACAGGTAAATTAACATAATTTACTGTATTTTAAGCCGCAGACCTCCAGATTTAATATGGCAGAAAGGCCAGAAAGTATCAGAGTATGTGGCCATTATGGTCATTACTATGAGAAGCTTGACAACTTACAGAGGAAAGCTAATGCACATGATGACCTTTCTCATATCAGCCAAAGAGTTGAAGAATACTGTAAACTGAAAAGACAAGCTGCACCTCCACTGCCACCCCCCGACTGGTAATTTTCACTCCATTTATAAGTGGTGAACTGTCATGCATATTCTGACCTATCAGCCTTCCTGAGTAGGTAACACTGGACATAGCTCATTTAGTAGACTTCCTTCTCTGCTTCATCTTTGATTTTTCTTTTTTACCTAAGTTTGTTACACAACAATACAATTCCTGTTCCTGTTTGTCCAGAAATTCCTTCTGAATGTCTTGTCCTGATGTTTGACATTTCGTTGTCAAAATGTGTCCCAAATCTCAGCCCAGTCTTTTATTGGGCAAGAAGCAAAACAGGATTTTTGTAGACTTTCTGATCAGATCAAGAATAAACTGTCATTCCTTCACACCAGGATCAGAACTATATAAAGATTAAAAGTTTTGCACTGGAGGGAACAGGAGTGAGAGGCAGGCCATGAAAATTTTTTTTTTTTTTCCTGCAGAGCTTATATTTCTGTTTCAGATATAAAGACCCTTTCTCCAGCAGATTGTTTACTTCAAAGTCTTTCTCTTACAAAGCAGAGATATAACCTTTTCATTACTTAGGAGACTGCCTGTCCATTCTGTGACTGGCCATTTTAGGTGTGGATGAGCTTTGAAAACCTTGAGGAGGGACTTTTAATACAGCCTACTTTCAAAGCTTTCCTTTAAGGTTGACTGGATCATTAACTTTCATTCAATGTTGACAGTGTTTAGTATGTTTTAATTAGGGATTGTCAGTTTTAGAACATCTTTTCTGACCTGAGTTTCTGGTGCCTTATTTAAGGACAAAGTCAATTCAGTTTGGCTCCCTGGGGCACAAGAAAATTGAAATAGAAAACAGGGAACTTACAAGTGACTGATGATTATATCAAAAAACAAAGTAAAAGTTTAGAAACTACACAAATACGGTTAGACTGGTAGAATTAGGCACAGGGAAGAAAGACAATAAAAGAGTGGCTGAATATACAACCTCCATTCTGACAATTTTCACTCATTTTGGGGATCATGGAAATCAGTTTTATTTTCATTAACACTTTGATATGCCATTTAACAAATAAAAGGTGGTGAAGGACTTTGCTGCACTCTTCAGAAGGCTAATATAACTGAAGTAATAGGAAGGGGCATGCCTGAAGAGTATATGTTTCATTTTACTGTTGCGCTGTATGTACATGTATTTTATCCATATTTATATATTCATGCAGTACAAAGAGAGCTCTGTTTGTCATATGTGATAGAACATACAGAGAATTACTTGTGCGGAAGATAGCAGTCTGTGAAATAAAATTTGTATATGAACATCACTTTCTTCTCTCAGGACTGCAGAATTTCTTCAAAGGCGTTTTGAAGCTCAACAGTACAAGATTAAAGCAGAAAAACAGCTGGTAAGTAAATACTGAATCACAGAATAAAATCTGTAAAAGGAAGTGAATGAAAATCCAAAGATGAACTGATGTCTTTCTAATATCAAACTAACTGACAGGTAGAAGGTTTTGCTCTAGCAAATTCCCTGCTCTGCAATGCTCATCTTGAGGTTTTATTTTCTAATACGAAACTGTAACAATGTAAAATTCTGCTGTAACTTTTTCTTTTAAAAATGTACACTTGCCTTACTGTGTTCTTCAGTGGAACAAGGAGAGTGCACTGAGTGAGCACTGAAGGAGAAGATTTTAAATGACAATTCCTTTTATCTGGGATTTATTTGTACATCCACAGGGGCTGCGACCATCTTCTGCTGACCCATGTCATGACCAAATACAGCAGCAGAAAATAAAGGAAGAGGATCTGAAAAACCATCAGCAGGACATATCTAGAAAGAATGAAATGAAAGAACAGGTAAATGTCATCTCTTCCTTAGCTGCTTAAAGCTGTCTTCTTACACTCCTTAATAGTAGTAATCTTTGCATATTAATTTATTCTTTTTCATCAGATTCTCTTTTCCATCATTGATTCTTTTCCCATCTTTTTATAGAGAAACAACATACTTTTGTAGTTTTGCTTTTGGGCGACAGAGAAAACAAACTGACACTTCTTTCTTATGTGAGCATATGTAAATAAATTTAATCTTTCTGTCTTTGATTTATTAAAAAATGTCAGAATAAATATGAATATATTAACTTTTACATAACATACTCATCATTTACACATTCTCCAGAAACTGTTGCTGTTTAGTTCTACAAAGTCTGTACTAAATATGAAAAAAAAATATTTTACAGATTTGTCCATTTGTAATGTAGGCAAACTGGGGTAGACTCTCATATAAACAATAACAGAGGTGTCCTTAACAGAAAAATTATATTTTGGCCAAATTTGAAGTTTTTGATTCAAAGCATAGGAATGTTGAAGGTACTTCAAGAAAAGATTACCAGAGTTTGTTTTGTTATGGGTAGCAAATTGCCATACAACAAATATTACATAATTTTTTGTCTTCATAATTTCTAGTCCTCTATATTTGGATTGCAACCTTCGCATCTGTACTCAGACAGTCCTTGGGTTATTCTTAGCTGGTTTAGACAAAATTCTATAGAAAAGCATGAAAGAGTCTGGAAAGCTTAAAGGATAAGTCTGGAAGTGTTTTAACCCCAAAATGTCCTCTAACAGAAAGTATCAAGCATTCTTTAAAATTGTCAATAAAGGGCACACTGATCCCTTTCTTTTCTTGTATATACACAATTTGATAGAATATTTTGTTTAGCTATTGTTATCTTTATATGTATTTGTAATACATATGTATTCTACTGTACTGTTCTTTAATAGGAGTACCTGAAACAGCTGCAGAAAATTCGTGAAGAATACCACAGCCATATAAAAGAATTCAGATTTAGAGCCCAAATACTCCAGGTAACAAAGCTCAAACATACAGGCAGTCATATTTACTTTTTTTCTTTTTTATGCTAGAACACATTAGCCAGTGACAGACATTACTACCTTATTGCAGCTGGAACTTCAGCCAAACCTGCCAAAGGATCCTCTTCAGTGATCCTGGATCTGACTTTTACTAAAATGAATTTATACCACTTGATGAGATGAAGTGGGCAGCTAGAGTCATGTTAGGGGAGAAATTATATTCCAAGAGATTTAAGGGGAAATGCATGATAATGAAAAAGAAACATTAGATTTTGGACCTGCTTGATGTCACCTTCTTTTCTGGGCTTTCCATCTACTGGAGAAACTGCGTAGATTTTTTATAAAGTAAGATCTGTTGTGGTTTTGCCTGAGGTTGAAGACATACGCTAATCACCGCAGAGCACTGAAGGAGCTGTATACTATTATTTACTTTGCTTTTATCTGACTGTCCTAACAGAAGACATAAGAATATTAAAAGGAGTCATTAAATGTATTTAAGATGTTACCAGAAAAAAAGATACTATGAAACATGACCATACTTTCTATAGGCATAGGTTTCCACTAAAATATTGATTTTCATAACTTCCAAAGTCTTCCAGAATGAAATGACCCTGAGTCATTTTGCATGTGATCATAAAAAAAAAAAGATGTATTATTTATTTCTTGACACAGTACTGTATCTTTCAAACATAGGTTTTTGAAAAATCAGAGGTTTGCACTTTATGCAAGATTTTCTGTTTTTCTTTTTGACAGATAAGTCAGAATTGGCAATGAATGGAATATTCTTACAGATATATATACAAGCAGAATAATGACTATATTTGTTACTTAAATAAGTCTCTTTCTTTACAGGGTATAGACATATTCTGGTTTCAAAGAGTGTATTTTAAGCTGGGTTTTTTTTTTTTTCCTTCCAGGACATGGAAGAAAACTTTGAACAAGTCCGAGTCCAGGATAAGCAAGACCAAAAAATCTTAGAAAAAAAACATAACAGAAAGGTATCCATCCTTATTGTTATTCCTTTTTCCATTTTCTTCTTATGTCTGTGCATTTCAAATTATTGTATTATTATAGTAGCTCTGGAAATCAAGTTATCTGAGAGTCAATTGAGAGCGCTGGTCTACAGTTTGTTAAAAGTTTATATGAGAAGACAGAATCACTAAGAAAATAAATGAGCTTTTCTGACCATTTGAGGGAGATTCTCTTTAGATATTCCTATGTAGTAATCAATCCCTACCTACTCCTTTTTATATCAAAGTGTATTAGTAGTGCATGGGAACTCATGTTTATTTAAAGTTTAAGCGAAGTCAAGTCAGGCTGCTAATTTTTAAACACTTTGTTACAAAAGATTGTTCTCTATAGTGCTTTTTAAATTATAGAAGGAGAAAAAAAGGAATTGAGTGGAAATGCACATAAGATATCAGGAAGGTTTCTGACCATAAGATCATTGTGAAGTGGACTAAAGGTCTTTTGTGAAATATTGCATGGAAGCAGAACAGTACTCAACTTCTAGCACTGGTTGAGAACCAGCTGTAGGAACCACGTCTGTGTAATGCAAGGATGTAATGAAATTATCATCAAAGACACTTTTCCTTCAAATCAAAACTGGACACAGTCATTTCAAAATATCACTAAAATAAAATAATCTATATTTAAGGAAATCTATTTTTGACCAATTTGTTCAACTTTGATCTTGTTAAATAGAAGGAAAATATTATTGAATAAATGTTATTTTCAATAGAAGAATAATTTTCAAATTTGTAGTTCCATATAAACTGTGTACTTTTAATTAAATGTTTTTATTTCATAAACTAAATTAATGGCATGTGAATTTTCTTTAGGGAGGAGTAAAGTTTGAAATTAATTTAGATGTTTGTGTTCCTGAAGAAGACAGCATTCAAGAAGCAAAGGTACATTGTAATTATATTCAAAGAATTTACGTTAGTTATCTGAAACCATGGCAGCTCCATAATCTAAGATTTGTTTCCATTACCATCATCCTCTACCTTTGCTATCATTATAACAGTATATATATAAGCATATATATAAACTTCCTATTGAGGATTTGTTGACGTGTTGCATATATCTGAACTTCTTCAAGAGGATAATTGCTTAGAAGAAGATTGGTAATATCTGGGTCAATCATGGTTAAAGATGAAGGATTGCAGGTATTTATATTTCATAAATTGAGCTTGAGAGGAAGAAATTATCTCAAAATTGAGTTAGTCTGCAAATGCTGAATTTGATTTGTAAGTTGTTTTGGAACATTTCTGTTTCTTTTCACTACTATTGTATCACAAAGTAAGAATAACATTGATATGAACCATCTGTTATTTATAAAAAGTAGGAGAGAGACTACAGACAACATTTATGTGATTTAATTTATTAGAATGCGATTTGTGGCTGATCATGTAATAGCTACCTATTAATTTTGTATTAGTATATTAAATTTTTTTAAAAATATTTCTAATGGTAACATAGAAAATATATGATATTTCTAGTATTTATATTTTTAATTTATAAAGCACTATTTTGTCATTCTGTTTTTTCACATCTCTGCAGAGCCCCATGCAGCCCTCTGATACCCAAATCACAAGGTGACTTCTGAGTTCTGCTGCTTCACTTTTTGTTACACAATTTTCCTGTGCATATATGAGGTTCTCTGGCAAACACAGTAAAATGAGGAGTGATTAGTTATTGTACCATATTTGTGTTCTGGTTCCAGAGTAACCTATTGCTTTTTGCAGATACTAGATCAACTCAGTGAGACTTCAAGTTTTGTGGATAGTGAGAATCTTAAGGAGAAATTGGTGGAAGTTCATGAAAATCATATGGACAGAGCTTTGGAAGAGCTGTCTAGATACCAAACAGGTATTTCTTGGGGAAATGCAATGCTGAGTATTAATACTCAAATGTAATGAAAATTACGTAGGAGTTAGGTAAATTCAGTAACTCCACGCTATAACAAGTTTATCTGATGAGCTCTCTCTTTATGCCACATAGTATTATAATCACATTGAAATCTACTTAAAAAAAATGAAATAACTTTACCTCCTCTTTTTCTTACCCTTAAGAGTCTAATGACATAGATGATACAAAAAAACCCAGGAAACATTGGCAAGCTGGAGCCCCTCAGACACTACTGAATTTTTTAGCTGATGCTGATGTCACATCTCTATGTCCTACTATGGCTGAAGATGAACTTGGTAAGAAAGTTTTGGCTTTCAGTGAAAATAGTGAGCTTCTAAAATTCAGCCAGATTGAACTCATCCATACCTGAATGTTCACATGATCTGGCATGCTTTTAGTTGCAGGACTTCATAATAACAGAGGTTATTGTACATGTTAAGCCACAGAATACAGTCATCATTTCCCCCTCTATCATTGTAATCGTGCTGTGTTGCTTTTACATACTAAGGGTGCATTTTATGAATTACTCTGTGGCCTGGGTAACAACTGCTAAAAATGCCAGTCTATGCAACTAATCAACATTACTTTCTCGGGCCTTGAGCTGATGACACACAAGAACTAGGGCAGTGAGTTGTGAGCTCATAACCCATAGTTTGGTAGAGTTCTGTTTTCCCCCTGCACACAGCAGTGGTGCTACCCAGGCACAAATGCAGGCTCACCCAGGGGTGGCTGCAGTGACACTCCATTTCAGAAGAGGCTAATTGCTAAGCTTCTTACGGTACCAGTGCATATATTCACAGGGAGACTGGTATCTCCAGTGACTGGTTGCTGCAAACAAGGAGCTCTTCTAGCCTTCCAGCATGATCCAAACTCCCCGGGTACATAAAAAATAACCTGAAGAGTTTGCATGCACAGTGAAGACAAAGCAGAATATTATGAACACACCACCTTTTGTTCATTCTGCCTTAGATGAAAGACCACAGGGCACAAAAGAAACAAGAACTTCTTTGAAGCTTTTTCAACCCCCAGAAGCCAATAAGTTTTAGAGCAAGGACTGCTCGATGAAACTGCACTTGTCTATTCTAGGCTTAATAAACAGTTACTTAAGCATTAAAACTGGTGTTAGACATTGTCCAAACTAATTTTTCTCTACAATATCAATCAGATCAAGTACTTATAATTTTTTTTTTTTCATAAGGAAAAAAATATATAGGTTCCAGGACTAAAAAAAGGAAGAAATCCATGTCAAGACTAGAAAGTCTGAATCTGACAAAAGACAGTGCCAAGCTACAGTCATGCTTTTGTGACCTGAGAACCTTTCTGTTCTTCAGCTGACCATGCTATTCTGCCTGAAGACGTCCCAGAAAGCAGGAAGCAGTGGAAACAAACACCACCAGAGACTCTCCTGAACATTTTAGCAGAAGCAGAGCTGTCTAATGATTCCTTTATGTGTCTTGAAGAAGAAATAGGTAGGATGTTTTTTTACTGTAAATTCTGCATGTCCATCTTTAGTGTATTATTTCTTGTATGATTGGCAGGGGGTCTGTGATGAGAACTAACAACTTCAAACAGCTGGTAAACTAGAAAAACATGGGCAGAGCCTGTGCTCTGCCCTGAAACATTAAAAGACCTCTTTCAGGATGTTGCTGTTTTCAATAACAGGGAAAAGGGCAAACCCTACTTATTGTCTCTTACTTTCATGTGTAATTCTTTTGTTTGCCTGGGTAGTCAGAGGCAGGTACCTGGATCTAGCCCTTGCAACTGTTGAGGTTGAAGAACCCTGTAAAAAGCATTTATACAAACACATGTGTTTCTGTAAATTGTAGTATATGGTGACTTAAATGACAGTGGTGACTTACTTTACAACATGGTCCATGCTGATACAGCTGACACTGAAATGGATTCAAACTCACTTATACTGCAGTGCACTTTTCTAAAGTAACAGACTGTTTTAAAAATTACATTTACTTTTCATCAAAGTTCTTGGCTAAAAATCCAGAGTATTTTCCTCAGAAAGACGCTGTATATGTAACTGGAGATTGTGGGCTTATGCACAGTTGCCAATCTACTGAACGTATAATTGGATGACAGGACTTCTGAGCAAGCAAACTGTACATCCCAAGTTTCAACAACTTTATTGTATTGTCAGAAGTGTCTTTCATTTGCAACTGTGCAGTCAGCCCTTTCCTGCTAATTATAGCTCACAAACCTTTTATCTCATAGCACAACAAGGTCTTTTAAAACTACCCCGTCTTGGGGGCAAAACTAGCTAATTGTGCTAGCTAAATCCCTCTCCTAAGACTAGCTTTATTGCTTACTCATTAAAAAAAAATACATGCCAAAATAAAAGTCAAACCACTTTTCACTGTTAACAGTTGACAGGGTTAAAGAAGAGTAAGTCACTTGGGTATTCTAATTGCTGTTGTTCTTATCTATTACATTTATTAAAAAATGGGACTCTCTCAATACCCAGTTCTGCCCTTTCACCCAAGCTGACATTGTGAAGCACGGCGCTACCCAAACAGACAGATTTCTGTTGGATCACATGCAGAATTTTAGTCTTTATACTAAAGTAACAACTCTTAGCATTGTTCTCACACCTTTAGGTTAGGTTTGCCCTTCAGTCTTTGGAAGGAAGCATTTTTAGGTAACCATAGCTACATCCAAGTAGTAATTTTCAGACTTTCCCAAACACTAGTCCCCTAAGTTTTCCACTGAAAATAGAGATCCCTATATTGGGAACTTAAACCTAATAACATCAGATTGCCTTTCTTAACTTTAATAGTCCCTTGCTTATGGTCTACAAACACACTAGGTTCCATGAACCAGAAGTTACAAACCACTGACTAAAACATGATCAACAGAAGCGCGGTATTTACACTGTTGTGATTTGAACAACAACAAAACAATTCAAGCATTTACTAATTTGCTATTACTTTACACACTTTTACAGTTTTCTATTACACAACTGAAGGAAAGTTTCTCTTCCTTTCCAGAAGGGAAATTAACTCTGTTGCCTCCAAAAGAAAACAAGAAAGATGATTCAGAGACATACTCTGCTGTTGCTGTTGATGAAGGCAGACTTGAGCCAAGATCAGATGATGAAGACACGTAAGTCAAGCACATCAGAAGAAAAATCCACACAGCTGAACAGTTTTCATGAAATGGCAGCTTGCATTGCCTAAAGCTTTTTTTTTTGTGTTATTTTAAATTCATAAATGAAAAAGCTTACTTACAGAGTCTGCTAATTTAACTTTTAATTCTGTAATTTAATAGGCCACAGCCAATGCTGTCATTAAAAATTACATTATGCAAAAAGATTAATTATTAATGGCTTTGCAGCTCCTTTCTCTTGCTTTGTAAATACAGGTAAATAATCTCACAAGGAGAAAAGAAACAGTTCATATTATATGTGTTGCATGTATATTCTTTATGAAGTGTTTTAAAAAAATCTAAAAGGCCTTGAAAGGAGAAAGCTTTGTAACAAAGTTATATTTACTTAATATAATTATTTTGTTTTATTTTGCAGAAATTTTGAAGATTCTGAAGATGAACTCAGACATGAGCTAGAGGAATCTCTAGAAAAATTGGCAGCTTCTCCAGCAGAGAGAACCACGGAGTCTCCCATCTTTGCAATAAATAAAGGTCAAAGAGATGAAGAAAAGATGAGTTTACCTCACAAACTACTTGGAAAATCTGATGATGATTTAGAAAATAATCATGGCTAATTTAGTGTTCACACACATCACGAAAAAGGCAAGCAGGAAGCAAGAGCTACTTAGAACATCAGCAGGGTTACTGTCGCAAAATTTTAACTTGCTTGAAATTTCAGCCACATCAGTGACAAAATTTAAGGATAGCTGACATTAAATGCCAAGTAAATCAACTGCTTTTCAACAGTGTTAAACGCTCAAATAAAATGAATAGAAGGCTGTTATTTTGTTTAAAAGCAAAAAAAAAAAAAAAATCAGGCTACTTTTCAGATATCTGAATGTTGAAAAATCCTCATCCAGACTGAAATGCACTTTCATCTATTATTCTAAACTACCTGGACATCTCTGACAACTCTTGCTTGAGCAAATTTCTGATTGCATACTCTGTTTAACCATTTTTGTATCATGTAAGAAGTCTCCTAGTTTGTATATTTTACTTCCCTAGCTCAATCAACTCCTAGTTTTAAGAATCTCTTCCACCTTTTCATAATCTCTTTGTACTGCCAGTACAGTTTTGTAATCCATAGTTTCATTTACAAAGTACTGACCCAACATAGTATCATCAACTGCTCAGCAGTTTAATATAGTAGCAGTAAAAGGGTTTATTAGCACCGTGAAAATTGTGCATTCCCCAATTCCTAATAAAACATGGGATGTAAGTTCTTCCAACCATATTTTTTCATATTAAAAGTTTCATATAATCCAGGTGAATCATAAATAGAGGAAAAACTACATTCTAAAGTTTGATAGTTCAACTGTTAAACGAGCACTGCCAAGTCCACCACTAAACTATGTCCCTAAGTGCCACATCTTTTAAATAACTCCAGGCACGGTGATTCCATTACTTCCCAGGGCAGTCTGTTCCAATGCTTGACAACCCTTTCTGTGTTGAAATTTTTCCTAGCATCCAATCGAAACCTCCACTGGTACAAGTAGGGATTGTTTCCTCTTGTCCTATCTCTTGTTACTTGGGAGAAGAGGCCAATGCCCACTTTGCTACAGGTAGTTGTAGAGTGTAATAAGGTACCCCTGGGCCGCCTTTTCTCCAGGATAAACAGCCCCAGATCCCTCAGCTGCTCCTCATAAGACTTGTGCTCCAGACCCTTCAGCAGCTCCATTGCCCTACTCTGGACATGCTCAGCACCTTCTCTTTCTTGAAGTGAAGGGCCCAGAACTGGACATAGAATTCGAGGTGTGGCCTCACTAATGACAAGTACAGGACAATCACTGCTCTGGTCCTGCTGGTCACACTATTTCTGATACAAGCCAGGATGCTGTTGGCTTTCTTGGCCACCTGGGCACACAGAATCACAGAATGAACCAAGTTAGAAAAGACCTCTGAGATCATTAAGTCCCACCCATGATCCCACACCACCCTGTCAACTAGACCATGGCACCACTGCTGACTCATATTCAAGTGGTCGTCAGCCAGCACCCCAAGGTGCTTTTCTGCTGGGCCACTTTTCAGCCACTCTTCCCTCAGCCTGTAGCACTGCACAGGGTTGTTGTGACCCAAGTGCCGGACCCAGCACTTGCCTTGTTGAACAGTTGGCCTCAGCCCATCAATCTGGCCTGTCCAGATCCCTCTGCAGAGCTTCCTGCCCTCCAGCAGATCAACACTCCCACCCAACTCAGTGTCCTCTGCAAACTGATGGAAGGTGCACTCGATCCCCTCGTCCAAATCAATAAAGATATTAAATGGGACTGGCCCCAGTACTGAGCTCTGGGGACACCAGTGGTGACCAGACACCAGCTGGATTTAACTCTGTTCACCACCATTCTCTGGGCCCAGCCACCCAGACAGGTTTTTACCCAGCCCTTCCAAGCCCTGGGCTGCCAGCTTCTCCAAGAGAATACTGGGGAAATGGTGCAAATTCCTTTACTAAAGCCCAGGTAGACAAAATCTACAGCCTTTCCCTCATCCACTAATTGGATCACCTTCTTGTAGAAGGAGATCAGGTTGGTCAAGCAAGACCTACCTTTCACAAACCCATGGTGGCTGGGCTTGATCCCCCAGTTTTCCTGTACATGACATGTGATGATACTCAGGATGACCTGATCCATGACGTTCCCCAGTACCAAGATCAGGCTGTCAAGCCTGTCGTTCCCTGGATCCTCCTTCCAGCCCTTCTTGTAGATGGGTGTCACATTTGCCAACCTCCTGCCAAGCGGGACCTCCCCGGTTAGCCGGGACTGCCAGTGAATGATGGAAAGTGGCTTGGTGAGAGCTTTCATCAGCTCCCTCAGTACTCTTGGGTAAATTCCATCTATCCCCATAGACTTGTGCATGTGTAAGTGGTGTAGAAGGTCGCTGATCATTTCTCCTTGGATTACAGGAACTTCATTCTGCTTCCCGTCCCTGTCTTCCAGCTCAGGGGGCTGGATACCCAGAGAACAACTGATCTTACACTTAAAGACAGATGCAAAGAACGTATTAAGTGCTTCAGTCTTTTACTCATCCTTTGCCCCTATGCTTCCCTCCACATCCAATAAAGGATAGAGATTCCCCTTAGCCTTCCTTTTCTTGCTGATGTATTTAAAGAAGCATTTCAATTGTCTTTTACAGCAGTGGCCAAATTAAGTTCTAGCTGGGTGTTGACCTGTTTAATTTTCTCTCTGCATAACCTCATGACATCCTTGTAGTCCTCCAGAGTTGCCTGCCCCTTCTTCCAAAGGTCATAAACTCTCTTTTTTCCTGAGTTCCAGACAGGCTGGTCTTCTTCCCTGCCAGCTCATCTTTTGGCACATGGGGACAGCCTGCTCCTACACCTTTAGGATTTCCTTCTTGAAGAATGTCCAGCCTTCCTGGACTCTTTTGCCCTTCAGGACTACTGCCCTGACTGTGTCAACTAGGGTCCTGAAGAGGCCAAGGTCTGCCCTCCAGAAGTCCAAGGTGGCAGTTCTGCTGACCCTGTTCCTTATCTGAGAATTCAAAACTTTATCATTTCATGATCAATGTGCCCAAAATGGTCTCCAGTTATCACATCACCCACCAGTCCTTCTCTGTTCACAAACAGCAGGTCTAGTGAGGCACCGCCCCTGGTTGGCTCACTCACCAGCTCTGTCAAGAAGTTATCTTCCACACAGCCCAGGAACCTCCTAGACTATCTCTGCTCTGCTGTACTGTATATACAGCAGACATCTGCTAAGTTAAAGTTTTGCACTTCTCTTAGCTTGCTAAAATATAAAATATTGCTTTGATGGCTAAAAAAAGGGCTATGTGTTTTTTCCATTTTCATACAAACACAAGTGTCAAATTCTTGAACATATAGTTTGTACTGTTCTGTTTTATAATAAGCAGTCACTTAGAGCTTTAACATTCATGTTTGCATAGCATTTAATTATGCCCTCTAATCTAGACCTTTCTATTCCCTAGGAATAGAAAACCTTTCAATGGAGAAGGGTTGGAAAAATACTATTAAGTTGTTATACATGAAAGGACATGAGGAAATACCTAATATAAGGATCACAGGAAAGTGCAGTTATTACACTTATAAAAAGCACACTAACACATGTTTATCCTAAAGGAATCACTGTAGGTAGAGATCTTCAGAACTACAATTAAAATCCTATGTAACAGAATTTTGCCACACAACAGGGGAGATCAAATTGAAACTGTGCTGTAGATTCTGGGAAAAAAAATTACTGAGTAGAAAGGGTATAAAACAAAAGTGTTGGCTTCAAAAAAGTGTGACTATGGGAAGAGAGCCATAAAATGGGTGAAGACTGAAAGTATTCAATAAATTAAAGAGCTTCCTGATGTAGTTCTGTTACTAAAGCAGTATCATGATTTGTGAATCCAGAGGGTTTTGAAGTGCACCACGCTGTCATGAAGTCAACGCAGAAGCACTTCTTTCCCAGTAGAAAAAAAATCTGTTACATACAGTAGATAGCCTGGCATCAAGAAAAAAAACCTCTTTATTGAATGGGACCAAGGGATCATAGATTAGATATATTTACAGGTGCCACACAGTCAAATACAAAAAGTTAATTTTACTCATATAAATTTTTATTTATATACATTTATTTAAATAATGGTTCCACGGATAACAGGAATGTGTCTTCAAAATGCTGGTTTGAAAATCGGTGCACAGAGCGACGAGCATTTTCTCTGATCTCTAATCTTTTTTCAGGAGACAAAGAGAGGATATAAGCCATCGTTTCAGCATAATTGTCCTCATTTTCTGCTAGGAAGCCTGTAACATGTCCTTCATAGGGTACCACAATATCTAATTTCGGGCCTCCAGAATTGTGAGCCAGGATAACTGTGCCAGCTGCCATACATTCAACTACTCCTGTAAAAGATACAAAATATGATGATATGAATGTGCACATCGTGTACTTTGGCTCTCTATAAAACACTGGAAAGTTAGAACAACAGTAAAACTCATTTCAATCAGATAATATTCAGAAGTTCAGTATTTTGCAGATTAACAAATCTTTACAGCTTTTGACAAGTCAGCAAGACACTAGTAATAATTGTTATTGCTATATCTGTATTTTTGATGGAAGACATTTTAATGAAATGGGAATCAGTAAGCTTTTCTCAGCTAAAAGCAGTGGCATAGTAAGAGCATACAATGTATATAACAACTTAATTCTCCTCCATGGTTCCAGAACAGACCTCAGAAATCACTTTAATTGCTGATTCTACTCAGTTCTGATTTGATTTTCGTAAGTTTCCCCAGCTCAAACATTGACTCCTATAAATAAAGCTCCAGAGTCTTGCAACATGTTTTTTGCAGGCAAAAAGCCCTTGAGATAAAGGTGAAATAACGCTCAAATTCAAAATCACAGCGTGATTGTATCACTTTTTTTTATAAATTTAATTAAACAGTTTTGTGGGAGGAAAAAATATGAGAACACATTATTTTGCACTTGCTTCTGGGAAACACTTCAGTGTAGATTTTTTATACCAAGTTCCTACAGACCATAAACTACTTCTCCTGATACTTAAATTGTACTCTGATAGTCTGAAGACACTGCCTGCAGTTTAGTCACATTATAGCCAAGTATGGCATCCATCTGCTTGGCTGCTAACTTACCCTCTTGTAGATTTATGGCAGATGGGCAATCTCTCAAGGTCAGGACTCAACTAATCCAAATAAACTGAGCCCCATACCTTAATTCTCTATGAGAGCACATTGCAAACCAGGACTCAGCTCCTCTTTGGAATTCTGCTCCACGCTACACTGATTGATTTAAGGACTTGATTTATTTGCGTCAGCACAGGTGCATAGTGCAATGAGATGGCCCAGGGTACCTGGTGGCATCTACATGGGGCTTATTTATAACAGACAAGATCTGTGGGAGACTCACACCTTTGAAACAGCAGCTTGAGCCCCATGGCATACACTGGACATTTCAAACAGCATTTGAGGCAAGTGAAATACAACCAAAATCTCTACACATGGACATCTACACACGAACTGTGTCTAAGCTCCTCCTGCAGTCTGTGGAGCACAATCTAAGGTGCTTAATCAGAAGTACCTGCTGCCTTTTGGGGCTCTGGAAAGCCTCTGTGTAAGGCTGGCAAACCAAACAAAAGGACCATAAGGTGACCCATGACCTTGCAGGGCAATAGCTGGAGGTCAGCAGGACATCCTGGGCAGCATAGATGGGACTAGCTGTCTGTTTAGGTGACCAGGGGATGCCCAGGATTAACAGTCTACGACTACAGCGCTTCAGCTTGCACTACAGTAGCACCTAGTGGTTAGACATCTGCATTGGTCCTGTAGGCTTTACTGCAGCTACACTGCCTCCAATGGGAATGGGAGCTGAACACCTGCTCGGCATGCAGACCTCTATGCCTACACACTGAGGGACAAACGGCTGAACTGAGGAAAGGTACTCACCGATCCCGAAGTGCTCATTCCACATTGTATGCAAGCCGATGGTGGCCTCTGCCAGGTGTCTCTTAAGCTCCTCAAAGGGAATGTTTATCCTGAACATCACATCGTTACCAACTCCCAGCTCTTCGCAAAGACGTTTCAGGTTATTTACACGCTCTTCATCTTGCTGGTTACGACAGCCTCCGATTAAGATCAGCTTCAACGATGGCTGCTGCCCCACTCGCTTCTCTTTCAGCAATTTAGCAAAGGCTCTGATTTGCAAAGGATGATCTTTTTCAGGCCTGAACTGGCTGACAGAAACAATGGAATATTCACTGGTGCTCTTTTCCACTTCCAGTGGAATATCCAGGAAAGTCTGGACATCGCACGGTGGATACACAACACTAGTGCAAGCCCCAGCTCTCCAGAGGGAAAGGATGTGATTTAGCGTCCAAGAAGAATTAACCATTATCACATCACTGCAGGAACCAACCAACCCATACATGAAAGCGAAGAAGTAGTAGTAGACAAGCTTAAATTTGCTGAAGAAAGGGCTGTTTGTAATGAAGGTTGTGTTGTTAAACCTGGTATCCCGATCCCTAACGACAGAAAGCATATCGGTGCTGATAGTGGGATAATGGACATAGCATCCAACGCGACAACCTCCTAAATATTTAAAGAGGGGAAGTGTGAAAGCATAACCCATTGAGTCAATATAAATATCAGGAACACACTTTAGAAGAGCTTCCCAGCCAAGGAACACTGATCCTAAACTTTGTCCCAGCAAAGTGAAGTGAGGATAAAGAGAAGCTTCCACAAGGTAGCGTTTTTCTAGGAATACAAACTTCACAGGATGAATTAATTTGATGTTGAATCTTCTGAAAGCACCTTCTACTATTTCTTCTCCAGTGGCATCTCTGTCACCAGTGTAAACAACACACGTTACATTTCTGTACCTGTAAGAATAGAGAAAAAGAAATACATTCTTCTCTTCAAATTTTTTAGCAATAAACTATTATCTGTTCAAAATTACTCAAGCAGAATGTGAGAACAAATGTCTGACATAGCTATGAAATGACTTCAATTAAATTATACTTTTCCTAATACTTCCACAGTTTTTTCCTGATTTGCAGAAAAGCATATGGCTGAGGACTTGGGGAATATTATTTTGGAGTAAAAGGAGCTCAGCATTATCTACAGACTTAAGAACACACTGCCCTAGATGTCTGTTTATTGCATAGCATGAGCAAAATGCACACAAACTGTGTAAATCAGGGGATGTGCCAATGTCAAATCCACTTCAGATATTAACTTTTTTTGTCTTCTGCACCAAGAGGCAAGTATCAAGATTATCAGTTATCTACTGATGAGTTATGGCTATACAAAGTTCCATACCAGAGGTGGGGGAGTTCTCTCAAGGAGATACAGCAAAAAGTGAGAGATGCCACAGCAGAAAAGATCAAAATCTGGGTAAAGTGATGAAGTGGAATGGTGCAACCACATGGAACTCAGATGTAAAATAAAACGTAGGACTGGTAGATTAATAATACCTACTTAAGTAAAATGCATAAGTAACACCACCAGAAGCTAAGAATGAAATACGATGTTTGATAAACATATATGCTTACTTTTTCTGGAGCGTTCTTATAGCACACCACAAGACTCTCTCCCCTCCACCTCCTGCATTGCAATATGGGTGAAAAAAGGCCACCAGCAATGGCCGCTTCCCATCTCTTCCTGCTGAGCTTAACTGCTTTTTCCTTTGTTGTATCCAGAGCCGTATTACCCACAGCAGTACCACCAAGCAAATGCACAAAATTCCACTTAGAAATAATGCAGGAATTAACAATGAGCACAGCAATCTGAAACAAGCCGGAAATTTTAAAATACATAACTGCTTTAAAGAAATACTATGTATGAAGTTGAGCAAGAAGGGCTTACAGGGAGAGCTACAGCAGTTCAACAATTTCTTGAGTTCTTCTAATGTCAGAAATCACCAGTATCTGTGTATCACTTCAATAATTACAGAAATAAAACCACTACTCTACATTGTTTAGATAAAGATCACTTTTTCCCCCTCCTGTTACCTTGCAATCATTTATTATTGTTTACTCATGCCATATACCTGTATCTATCTCCATGTGCTCTACACTCTAAAAGCTGCATGCCCTCAGGAATCGGGCAATACAAAACTGACAGAGTGATTTCTAAATAGATTTACTGTAAGAATTTTATTCAGTCCAAGTTCCTGTTTGGCCTGCCTTATTGCGAACTGCTTTGGTGCCAATTTACTGGGGCCAGCCATTTCCCACTCCAGGCTCATTTCCCATTCCCCTGAGATATGAAGAGCTATGTCAGCTCTCCAGAGAAGCGCCGTGCAGTTTCTCTGAGCAGTGACCCGTTTCCTGCGGCCTCTGAGACGCTGACAGGGGTATTCCCTTCGCTCTCCACCGCCGCCCTCTCAGCTCTCCTAAATCACTGACGGGATGTTTCTCACAGGAGTGTCTTCCTGGCCCACTGGGGCTCACAGGGACAGCGCCTGCTTCCTCCTGCTGGGCTAGGCCTTATGATAAATAGCGTTTACTCGGCGCCAAAGGACTTGCCCACGGCCACCCACGCGTCACGACTGACACGTCAGGGAACACTTCCATTTTCGGCAGGGAGCAGCGGAAAAGCACATTAACCCATCCGGGGCCGGCGGCACGGCGAGGAGCCGGGCAGAAACCATCCCACCTCGCTCTGCCTGGGCGGGCTCGGGGGGATGTGGGAGCGCGGCCGGGAAGGGGCTGCCTCCTCCCCTCCCTCTCCGCTGCCAGGACGCGCCGCCCCCGCACCCCGGTACCTGATGAGCCCACACAGGCACAACCCTCCCGCCACCATCTTGGACAACGCCGCGTCCCCTTCCCGACGGAAAAGGCGGCTCCCGGCCGCGAGGGGAGGGACCAGCCTGGCATCGGCTCCCGGATGGCACCGCCCCCGGAGGGGCGGGAGCGGCGCCGTCGCTGTCTCTGCCTCCGCCGCCTTTTCCTCCTTCTTCTGCCTCCTCCTTCTCCACCTCCTCTTCCTTTTCCTTTTCCTGCTCCTCCTACTTCTCGTCCTCCCCGTCCTCCCCGCAGCAACGCAGAGCCCCGTACCCCCGTGAGAGAAGTGAGGTGCAGTAGGTTGTTGGGAGCGCTGTGCTACTACATAAACCATCTTCCCCGGGAATGCCAGAGGAGAGTGGAAAGCAGCACGGCACTGACATAGCTTAGTCAGACACAACATGTGCGTCTCAGTGCAATACAATGACGTCCTTCAATCCTGCGGGGAGGATGGAAGGGAGAGGATGGTGAGGAGGCAGAGGCCCCCCGGGGACAGTTTTTGGTTTTTTTTTTCCAATCCATCACATCCAGATTTTGCCTTTGGAAATGTAAATGCTGGCCCTTTCTTTGGCCAGGAGAGGGTGCTGCTCCATGTCCTGGCTTCCAGCCCAGCCTTAACCTCCTGATTTTTAATGAATCCCTCTTAACAGCGAGGGACCTCTGTGCGACTTTGTGCAAGTTATCGCTGTGAGGCCGAGGGCAGGATGTCCAGCACACCCTGTGCCTGGCACTGTCTCTAAAGGGATTCCATGAACGCACTCACTGCAGACAGTTTCCACTGGAAGATGTCCAGGTTGTCTCTGTCTAATATGCTTTGTGTCCTATTTTGTCATGATTGGGGAATATATGCACAGACCAGAGGATTAGTGCAGTGATAAGACTGAACAGGGCAGTTTTTTAAAATGCTACTAATGATGTGTTAGTTTACATCAAGACTACGTATTTCTAAAAAAAGCTTCCTTGGAATGATGTAAGGAACTCGTCCTGCTCCCGGATGCTGGGAAGCGTTGAGTGAAACTACCAGACTATGTAGGTCAGGAGGGGCTTAGGCAGAACCATCCCAAATATTTCCGATTTCCTATCACATTGCTGAATGCTTTTTTCCCCCACCACATTCTCCATTTTAAAATCATAAAATGCTTTATGTGGCAAATTTGATCCAGATAACTCATTCTCCAGTCTCTTGCAGAGTTGAGGCTGTCCAAAATTTAAGAGAATTTTAAACCCTGTTTCTTTGAACAAGACTTTTCCAGAACCTGTGATCTTTCAGCCTCTTTGAGGTCAGCATGATCCATTTCATATCTTAGCCACCTGTGCATTTTGAGGTCTTAAACATATTAGGGATTTTTGTGAAGGTTATCCTGTGTCTTCCTAATCAGAAGAATGTTGGTTGGAAAGTATTGAATCATTAGTTTATGTGGCCATTGCTACAGCCTGAAGCAGAGAGACACAGTCTCTACTGTAGTGGGAGTGAGAAGAGTCAAACTTAGGTAATGGTTATTTGGTTCTGACCTGCCTGGATTGAGTTTTCCACTTAGAAGGACAATCCATGTGGGAGTGAAACTGGAAACATGTCAAACCCTCAAAGTTTTATTGGCTATTTTACTGGTGGTTTTATTTAAATATTTTGACTGTCCTAAATACCACTGACTGTAGGTTTTACCAGAGCATCTCTACATTTATGTAAGCAGGTAAATTGGAAGAGTTCTATTGGGAGGTCCAGTGAGCATGGCCATACATTTCATTTCTGAACCAACAGCTCTCAGAAGGAGGGTGCTACAGGCATTGTTTTCTCTCTCTTAATCTTTTTCTTCTTCTCTGACAGAGCAGTCCCTGAAAAGCCTGTGGTATGTTTACAGAAGAGATTTCTACTGGATTCACGTCTTTCAACTCAAGACACCTCTCTTGTAATGTCAGCATTTGAAGATTATTGCCTGTGTTCAGAGAAGAGGCAAGTTCTTCCAGGGAACAACAAGTCCAGTCTATTTTAGATGATGAAATTTGTGTTTCTCCTCATGGACTTCAAAAGGAGCTCATGGTCACTCCCTTGGAAGGTATGAATCTTAAACTGAATGTCTTTATGAAGCCGAAAGACCACAGGTTAGCCATGGTTTAATTAAGATGAGACTTAAGTAATAATGCTGAAGAGTTCCAGGAAGCAAGAAGACTAATTAATGAGGGAGCACCTACCTATTTGGCTCTTGATTTTCACTTCCTTGTTGTAGGGAGAAATCTGCATGATGGTGAGAGTATCAAATAGTTTTCTCAGTTCTAATAATTTATAGTTCATAGAATCACAGAATGGCTGAGCTTGGGTGAAATTGATTGGATGGATGGATGGATGGATGGATGGATGGATGGATGGATGGATGGATGGATGGATGCAGCCAGAGAGTTGTGGTCAATGGCTCAAAGTCTAGGTGCTGCACCTGGGTCGATGCAATCCCAAACATGAGTACAGACTGGGAGAAGAACTCATTGAGAGCAGCCCTGCAGATTCTTGAGAGTTCTCATGCATGAAAAGCTGGACATGACCCACCAATGAGCACTTGCAGCCCAGAAGGCTAATTGCTTCCTGGGCTGCATCAAAAACAGTGTGACCAGCAAGTTGAGGGAGGTGATTCTGCCCCTCTACTCTGCTCTGAGACCCCGCCTAGAGTGCTGCATCCAACTCTGGGGTCCTCAGCACAGGAAAGATGTAGACTTGTTGGAGCAGGTCCAGAGAAGGGCCACTAAGATGATCAGAGGGTTGGAACATCTCTTGTATGAAGACAGGCTGAGGGTGTTGGGGTCGTTCAGCCTGGACAAGAGAAGGGCCCAGGGAGACCTAATTGCAGCCTTCCAGTACTTAAAGAGGGCTTACAAAAAAGAGGGAGACTGACTTTTTTCATGGACAGATAAGGACAACAGTTTAAAAGAGGAGAGATTTATATTAGATGTTAGAAAGAAATTCGTTCCTGTGAGGATGGTGAGGTACTGGAACAGGCTGCCCAGACAAGTTCTGGATTCCTCACCCCTGGAAGTGTTCAAGGCCAGGTTTAATGGGGCCCTGAGCAACGTGATCTAATGGGTGGTAGCCTTGACCAGTCAGAGGGGTTGGAACTAAATGATCTTTAATGTCCCTTCCAACCCAAACCTTTCTATGATTCTATGACCTCTGGACACCATTCTCCAGCCCCCCTGCCCAAACTGAGTCATCTAGAGCTGTTGCCCAGGACTGAGTCCAGTTTTGAAAACCTGCAAGAATGGACACTGCATAACCTCCCTGAGTAACCTGTGCTTGGTCACCTCATAGTGAAAAAGTGTTTCCTGATGTTCAGAGGGAACCTCCTGTGTTTTGGTTTGTGTCCACCGCCTTTGGTCATGTCACTAGGCACCACTGATAGATCTTGGCTCCATCCTTCATGTATTTATACACATTGATGAGATCCCTCTTAGCCTTCTCTTCTCCAGGCTGAACAGTCCTAGCTCCCTCAGCCTTTCATTACAGAAGAGATGCTCCAGTCTCTTAATCATCATAGTTTATTTTTTTCTTAGCCCCTCTAGTGGTAATTAAAAAGAGACATTGTTTATAACAGTTATTTTGTTAACTTTTCATTAATCACAGGGTATTCAGCTTCTGAGGTTGCTGACAGACTTATAGACTGCAAGGCTTACCTTTAGTGTGCAAAAGTCCAACACAGACTAATTGAGCCATCACCACTTAGTGACTTCCCCACCTTAATGCCTGTGTGGCAGGCGATACTGTATGCATGCATTTAGGGTATTGACAGTAACTTCAGCAAGAGCAGCGCTGAGCTGCTGTGGAAGAGTCCTGCAGCTGCAGAAGCGCAGCGCTGTGGTGTTCCCGCTCCAGCAGTGAGAACACTATTCAAAACCTTGTCTGTAGAAAATTCCATGAGGCTGACATGCCAACAAAATTAAACTAGACTTACCATGAAGTCAGCTTTGTTTTCATCTTCCCAGCAACATACCAATCTTTTAATCTTTTGTTGCTTCTGTAAGCATTTTTGTCCTGTTTTAATTGCTTTCCTTATTAAGATCCTTACTCTGAAAGAAAGCCCATGCAAACAGGCCTTCTGAAGTGAGTGGTATTCAGAATAAATAGCAGAATCCACTCACTTTGTGTTCTCCCCAAGCCTACGATGCGTTTGAGACAGTTTTAAAGAATATTTTTGTGGCTCTCATTCTTGCTGAGTACTCCACATATGAGTAACCTAGTAAGATAAAACCACTGGCAAGTAATAATAGAAAGAAACTGGATTAATATTGTCTAAGGATATTCATATGACAGTCATGTGGTCTTTTATATTTTCTTGTACAGTTACTTTCTTTCAGAAACATTCACTGTGTAGCTCCAAGTCTCTTGTTCGGGGCTGCTGTCTTAGCTACCAAAATGCCTGGGACTGTTTTTAGCAGAAGGAATCTTAGGTCATTCATATACACAGTAAGTTTTTAATTTTTATACATCTTGTGATAGGCTGCTAAATGTTACAGTACATTTATTCTTCATTGCATAGTAACAGAAGGCTGAAATAAAGTTACACCAGTTCTATGC
The DNA here is from genome assembly GCF_001604755.1 of Lepidothrix coronata. NCBI lineage: Eukaryota > Metazoa > Chordata > Aves > Passeriformes > Pipridae > Lepidothrix > Lepidothrix coronata. The sequence continues at coordinate 3,964,511 of NW_016690228.1, read as the reverse complement.
TAAATATTTGTAAAGCAAAACGCAAGCATTGGAAATACATTGTGGCATTGATATATCATGGGAAAAACGCTATGGGGTTGTTTTTACTGATATGTTGTAATATTAAAGTTGCTAAATATAAGCAATTCTAGTAAAAAATTTTTTCACTCTCATCCTTTATTTTGAGTTACATGTTCCAGGGCACAGGTGCTTGCACCATGTATCTGTGAGCAAAAGCTGGCCTCTTTTTTTTTTGGCAGAAGCAATGAAGAATTAAGTAGCTTGGATTTATGCAGAATTTTTGCAGGAATGCCTATAAAGCATGTTTATTTGCATCACCAGGCAATTTAAGCAGGTTGAACCCATAGCTTTTGATTAACAGAAGATAATTTTCACACAAATTGTTACAGTTTGGCAAGGACCATGTAGGAAAACAAATCAGTTCCACTGTTGGAGTTTAATCCTGTAGATTAGGTGAGTGTTTTAACCTTCCATGGACTCTAAATGTCTGCCATTTTTAGGGTGGGTGGAGGACATGTTTTCAAGCAACTTAGAGCACAGGCAGAAATGAGATGGCAAATTATGTACCCCTACTGATAATATCACTGAGCTTGCAAAATAACATGCAGACTCACTTTAAATCTCAGCTTTTTCAGGTGGAATTTTGGGATTCCTAAGGAGCTGGTGATCATTTTTGACTGTCTGTGATAGCAGACCCAAACCCTTATGGGTTTTCATTCTTCCTTATGTAAATAGTAATATATCTGGGACCATCTGTACCTAATTATGTGTATGAAGGGGATCATGAAGGACCACCTCTTTCACAGTCATACCTTAATACCTGTTTAAATCAACTATGAAACTACTTAGGAAGCTGCAAAACTTCACTGTGAATTTTTTCACTGAGTGAAGCGCTTCCATCATCAAATTTTAAAGGTTGTTCAAGGTGCATTTGTGCACATGTTTTTGTGTGCCTCTCTGCCTGTTTCAGGAAGCAAGGGAGAGTGTTATTCAGATGAAAATCCAAACTGTTTCACATGAAGCCAGGACAAGGCAGGATTTGCATTCTGTGCTCGTGTCTGGCTCCTTGGCACTGCTTAAGAAAGAGAAAGGAATAAGAAACTGCCTGCAGAGCAGGACAGAAGGGAGTTAAAATTATTGGAGGAGACTGTTTGGCTAGTCCAGACATGCAGACACTGTGCCTCATCACCTCCTCTGACTTATTTCTGTTCTGAGGATGAGGAAAGCTTGGAAGGTCAATGATTTTCCCATGGGGTAGATTCAGTCAAAGATTCTCTTTTGGATGGTAAACTAGGGCTGCTTAAAAGTAGTTCCCTGCCACACTACCTTTTCTTTCAGCAAGCAGAGGTACCAGGTGGGAATGATAAATGAACTGAGCCTGAATTTCCATGGCTTAACAACTCTGCTTTCCAGGAATTGAGGGCAGTAAATAAGTCTCAGAAGGTTGCTCAGCAACTCTCAGGATGGTTACCGTCCTTTATAGTGAGCTGCAGAATGCACTGTTTTTGACTAAACATGTCCTTGGAAGAAACATTCTTTGCCTAGAGAACAGACTGGGGTGAACTCTGGAAATGAGAGTATTGCTGAGAGCTGAAAAACCCTCAATTTTAGAGTTAGAAGGCTTTTTTTTGTTTACTTTTTCTCACAATTGCAGGGTCCCAGGAACTCTTTCTTTAGGAATCAAATGTCTCCAGTTTCCTCTGGGTATTCCTCGTGCAATAAACAAACACTGTTTTTACAGTGAGTTTGAGTCATGATGAGCCAGTATGCTTGCCACAGGAAACAATCTGAGAAAACTCATCTGCATTTTAAACTAGGATTTTAACTGTGTATTTCAATCCAGGTGTTAAATATTTCAGATAAAAACAGTTGTAAACAGAAAGAGGTTTACTCTGTATTGCCATTTCCCTTAGACGGTTTTCAAAGCAACTGTTTGTATGGAAGAGATTGCATAGCAGCAGCAGTAACAGTTTCCTGTGTTGATAGTTTCATCCCTGACTGTTGCTTTAGGTCTGACATTTTCACCTGAATTCTTACCTGAATTGTTGTAGGCTGCTCATGTTATTTTATTTAATAGGGAATTATTATCAAGTATTCCAGAAAAAGAAAGAAAGAAAAAAAAAAACAATGGCAGCAAATATATTTTCATATTAATTTTTTTTTTCTCTTCTTAGTTTTTATAAGCCTCTGCAGTGAATCAGTATGACTCTATCCAGGCACACTCCATTTATTTTCATGGTCACTTGGAAGTATGTTTTTTCCACTGATAAAAACTGGCACCTCATTGCCTTTGGCTCTTGCCTGAGAATTAACTGTAAGTTCATGCATGATATTAGACCTGGACAGTGCAGTGCTGTATAGTTCTTAGCCCTGAAGAGCAACTAATTGACAGGATTTTTGTAGAAATGCAACTAATGACCTGTCACTAGTGAGGTTCCACAGGGCTCCATCTTATGCCCTGTTCTCTTCAACATTTTCATAAATGACTTTCGATGCAGGACTGGAAGGGATACTAAGAAAGTTTGCAAATGACACAAAATTGGGAAGAGCTGTTGACTCCCTTGAAGGCAGGGAGGCTCTGCAGAGAGACCTCGACAAATTATAGGGCTGGGCAATCACCAACCACATGAAGTTCAATAAGGGAAAGTGCCGGACTCTGCACCTGGGATGGGGCAACCCTGGATGTATGTGCAGACTGGGGAATGAGATGCTGGAAAACAGTGCCATGGAAAGAGACCTGGGGGTCCTGGTCAATGGCAAGTTAAATATGAGTCAGCAGCGCCCTGGCAGCCAGGAGGGCCAACCATGTCCTGGGGGGCGTCAGGCAAAGCATCACCAGCTGGTTGATGGAGGGGATTGTCCCGCTCTGCTCTGCACTGGTGCAGCCTCACCTTGAATATTGTGTGCAGTTTTTATAAGAAAGATATTAAGCTGTTAGAGAGCATCCTAAGGAGGACAACGAAGATGGTGAAGGGCCTGGAGGGGAAGCCATATGAGGAGTGGCTGAGGTCACTTGGTCTGTTCAGCCTGGAGAGGAGGAGACTGAGGGGAGACCTCATTGCAGTCCACAGCTTCCTCGTGAGGGGAAGAGGAAGGGCAGGCACTGATCTCTTCTCTGTGATGACCAGTGACAGACCTGAGGGAATGGTCTGAAGATGTGTCAGGGGAGGTTTAGGTTGGATATTAGAAAAAGGTTCTTCACCCAGAGGGTGGTTGGGCACATGGAACAGGCTCCTCAGGGAAGTGGTCACAGCACCAAGCCTGACAGAGTTCAAAAAGTGTTTGGATGATACTCTCAGGCACACGATGTGACTCTTGGAAACAGTCCTGTGCAAGGCTAAGGGTTGGATTTGATGATCCTTTTGGGTCTTTTTCAACTCAGCATATTCTGTTATTCTGTTATACATTACATCTTGATCTCTGACAACTGGAAACAGCAAAGCCTCTACTCCATGTGCCTGTAGTGTTCTCATCAGTTTCCCTCCTCACTTCTTGCCTGCTGTGGCAGAGTAGGTCAGCCAGAGAGCTGGCAGATCTTCATCCACCTCCAAATTGGGAAGAAAAATGCATTTAAGGGCAGCACTGTATTTAGGGAGGCCCCTGCTGCTGCCCCTCCTGTTCCCTTCAGTCCCATGCATGGTGATGGCGTATGATCAGAGGCTCATGAGCAGTGCTCAAGTTTGTTCGCTCATGGAAGGGGCTTGTGCCTTGTCTTGGCAGCATGTGGCAGGGTCCGAAAGGGCAGAGAGTGGAGGGCAGGTGAGAAAGGCCCTTGTACCACCCTGGCTGGGCTGTGCCTGAGCCCCGTGACAGGGTCACCTGAGAGATTACACTCTCTGCAAGAGTAAGGTCACAGGGAGGGCCCTAACACCCTCATGCCTTTTTCTACCCCTAACTGCAACTGGTCCACAGAGAGAGGAGGGAAAAAAGAAGTAAAAGAATGAAACAGATGATGTAGAAAGTGGAAACTCTTCACAGACAGATTTTTGCCTGTATCACCAAGAAAGCAGATAGGACTTTGCTCAAGGCTCTGTGTTGGAGGAGTGCAGGTGCTGTGGTGAGGAGTTCAGCTTTCAAGCTTACTTACGGATTTGGGAATTTCTTCTCTCTTTGTGTATATAGGTGGTTCCTGCCAGGATAAGATAGAAATAGCTGTTAAGAGAAACTGCCTTTAATATGTAACCTGCCCTAACAAAGGCAATATGTTTGTATTTTAGACATGGCATTTGTAATGCAAACACAAGATGCTGTTTTGCCTTTTTTTTTTCTTGAAATGAAGGTGATTTCAGAGGCTGAGCAGTTTGGCTTGGGATTAAAGACTGACCACAGAGCCAGAAATACAGGCATGAGAGTGTTCTTAAAACTGATAGTAAACCTAAATGGTGTGGACTCTACAGTTGGGGACAGTTTACAGGATATCTATTATATATGGAGGTCACTTAATACATAGGCTTGCATTCCTGATCTGCATAGGGGAAAATTTAATTGCAGGTTTGTCAGGGCATCTTAGGGTCTGCTATTAGTTTGCCTGCTACAGGGTGAATGGCAGTGTACTTTGGGAAAAAAACAATAATAAAAAAATCAGTCCTCTCATTTATTTAAATTACAATTCAGAGACTTATCACTTATTTTTTTTCCGAACAAGTGTAAGAGATAATTTTAAAGTGCTACGAAAAATATTAAGAAATTTACAAAATAAAAATTGAATCAATACTTTAATTATTTCTTATTTCTAAATATGGATAACAAATGTTAGTTCACAAGTAATAGGTTTTTCTGTCTCCTCAAATTAGCCTTTTAAAATAGTTATTTTGTACTGTTACTCATTCTCAAGTTATATTTGAAATATTGCAGTTAAAATGGGTAAAATATGGGTCCTTTTTCTATGCATGGAATTCTAAAAAGCTTTTGCTTGAACTTCACAAGCCAAAACCACCTCTGAGCAAGAGAAAATCATGGACAACATTAGAAAATGAAGTTGGAAACACAGAAGTAAAATTACTGATTTTGCTGTGGCACTGCCTGACAAGTTCTGCCAGCCTTCTTAACCTGCTTGGTGAATGAACATTAGTGGAAATCTTGACTTGAATTAATTCATGCAGGTTGCAATTGTTCTTTGCACTTAAACCTTGACCCACAAGGTGTGTCTTTTTCTATGGTAATATGATCAGCCTAGTAGTTTCCAGGCCCTTGAAAACAAATTGCTGCAGTATAAACAGATAACAGAAATTATCATAATGAAACCAACACTAAGAGCAGACAAAGTACCAAGTCCACACAATTTGCAATCATACAAAAAGCTGTGGAATGAAAAAAATCAATACATGTTTTGGGACCCTGTTACAAAAGAGGTGCTTTGTTGAGTTTTGCTGATTTTGAGCAAACAAACCTTTTTTAAATATTTAGAGAAGATTGAGTCTGCTTCCTGAAAAACTGAAGCCAAAGTCTGAGCTGATTTGATCTGAAATGAGGTCATCAACTCTTAAGCAATTTTATTCATAGCGAGTAGGAATTTGATCACTTGTATTTCGGATTTCTCTATGTTTTCCCTTTTTCTTACAGTGTAAGAAATAATAATACTTATGGACACACTTCTTCATCTCTTTCAAGAAATATGTATCCCATTCATGCTATAGAAGCACTTGTGTATCTAGTTGCTGCCTGTTTTCTTAGAACCGTGGCCAAAGAGTTCTTTCTGATTTCATGGCTCAAAACTAAGAACAAATGTATTTAAAGAGAGAGTTTTGTTGTCTCTCCATACAGAAAGGTATGGCATTTCTTTTATGTTCAGTAATAAGTATGTCAGTTAGTTTGGAGAAGTCAGGGATATAGTTATGTACCATGAATATGACCAAGCTTCCACTGAACTTTCAGCTACAACTGTTTGATTCATGTGGGAAATGTGAGGTTTGTGTTGCCTGTTGTAGAACTGCAAAATGACTACTGAGCAAGTGCAGTGATTTATTTGAAGAAAAAGTGGATGCCTTTAGTAACTACTTCTCTTTTGGCTTAAAGAGGGCGCTGACAGAGGAGAAATAATTGTTTCACACAAGGGCTGGATGTTTCATGGGTTCGCTCTCAAACAATGTTGTTAACAACTTCTTGATAACTGTGAGTTACCAGCACTGTTGTTTGTGATATTACTACAAGCTTTGCAATACTTTGCTACCCCTCCCCACTTTTTTTTTTAACTTAATGCTCCATTTCCTGCAGTTGCATGTGTAAAAACCAAAACCAAATCTAACTCTGTTAAGATGGGGGGAAAAAATTCAAACATTTTAGCTGATTGCATTCTGAAGACAAAATTAAGAATAACTCAGAATATGTCAAATGGGAAATTACTTGTGGTTAACCCTTATATCGTTGTTTGTATGCCTCAGGATGGATTGTATTTTGGTAGTTTAGAATGATGTCTGAGGAGGAGAGCAGAAAAATGATCAACATTCAAAGGCAGACTGGATTTCGAGAGTGATGTATTAATACTAATACATCCCTCTTTCCATTGACACAAAGTGCACATATCTGAACCAATTCCTCTTGTCTGTCAAATCGTCAAATTAAGAGTAAGACTAACCTTTCTGTTGTGTTAAGAGAAGGAGATATGGCAGAAACTAACCCCCTTGTGTTCCAGGTGGATCTCAGATGTCAGGGGCTTGGGGCAGCTGGGCTTAGATTCTGAGTGACAGCCAACTCAGCTCTAAGCAACAGAAATGCAGAGGCAATGCAGCACTGTAAGTCCGGCTGAGTTCAGTAAGAACTGCCATGGTTACGGTTGCACAAATACTGCGATACACTCTAAGTCTGGTTGCGCCCAACAAGCTCTCATGGCTAGATTGGAAGTCTGGTCCTGTTCAGTAACTCTCATGGCCAAGTGCAAGATAGTGTTGTTTCTTGAGCGACACAAATGCAGATTATTATTGGATTGCTGATGATAAATACATCATCTGCAGGAGCACGCGTGAATACATAAGTAATGTATAAATAAATAAATAAAACACATAATAATAACCTGTGGCAAATACGTTTAATTGCCAGATGACTATATAGTGCTAAAAGTCTTATCACATGCAGAACCTTGCTTTCTAAATTTTCCAAAGAAGCCCTCGATATAGCTGCGTGTTTGAGTCTTACCACATAGGCATCCCTGTGGGGAATGAGATAGGTACATCCCATCAAACATCCCAGGATACAAAAGTGGAGTCTCCTCTAGCCTCCTTCCCCACTTAAGCTACATTTATATTGTTTTCTTTGAGAGTCGGGAAAAAGAAAAGTTAAAGTTGATATCATTTCATGTTTAGGTGTAGTCTGAATGACTTTAGTCATACATGTAAAGCATGTACAGGTTTTAGTTTGTTAGCATACACAGAGGCATGAAAAGTAGTATGTTTTTTTGAGTTAATGAAACAAAGGTCAGCTTTTGGTCACCATTTGGGTCGCTCCTGTGGCTTAGTTCCTGTTAGCTGCATCGTTTTAAACAGAGCATGACCACAACACCTCTGTGCAGCTGCACCCTTTGTTTCATGCCTCTCTTAAGAATGGTACACCAAGCTCCTTCAGTGTTTCTGGTCCTAAGGTGTGCAGACAGTTTGTTCCTGGTGAACTGTAGCCAACGCATGCTCTCCTTCTTGCTGAACTTTGTTTTTCAGGTTTTTTCCCCACACAGATTAAAGCAATATGACCCTCTTACCTCCAACTCCCCAGTTTTTATCCTTGAACCAAGCATCTCATCTTTCAAGACATTGTTAGCACTATTTTAAGATGCTTTCTTTGGGCAAGAAACCAGAGGGATTAGACACAGGCCAGAACATACTATAAAGCCAAGGATGAATGCTTGATGAACCCAGGAAACTTAATTTAACTGAAAACACATAGTTCTTGTGTTTATCATATAGTCTGATTGTAGCAGGTAATATGAAGAGGAAAACTGGAGTTTTACCAGCTCTTGAGGCCTTAAGTCAAAGGGATTTAATTTTATTGGAATGTTCTGCATTTTCTGACATGAAAATGCAAACATCTTTGCCCAACACTAGCAGAGAGCCGTGAAGGCAGAAGGCATCTTTTCTCTTTGCCATCTGAATCTCATGCTGCCAAGCCTGAGTGATTCTTCCTGGTGATACTCCTAGGCTGTGCAAAATCTAGCTTTAAACTGAGGAATGGTACTGCTATCAGATGAGATTACTAACATTGCCTTTCCTACTTCAGCCTTAACTAAAACACTTACCCTCAATTTGCAGCTGGCACAATTAGCCTAAACTCCAAAGGGGCAGTTAGTTGAGAGTATATACTTTAGGGATGGCCAGAAACTGAAATTTCTGTTGACTAAGAAAATCTAGAATTTGAAATTGCTGTAATTTAGAATTAGAACACAGAGCTCAATTTCTAAATATCTTTTTTGGGGAAGAGAATTGTTTTGTTTTAGAAAGACAAAGATTAGTTTTTAACTTTATATATGTGTATTTATTATGTAGATGTAGCTTTAGTATTTAAAGACATTGTACTGAATTTTTTCACATAAGTAAAATTGTATGATTTTCAATTGCTTGTTTCAAAATGAGTTAAAATCAGTAATTCCTGAAAGTATTTCACCTTTAACACAATTTCCATTTTCAGCACAGTGTTCAAGCTGAAGTCAGATATAGCTCTAATTCGTTTCACTGATAAACATAGAACAAACAGAGATACTTTACTCTTTGTAGTGACTCTCTAGAGGAGCCATTTCTCAAAATGTTTTCAAAATAACCCTTTTTAAAAATTTAATATTATCACTGATCTTGTATATTAAGACAGTGATACAAAATAGTGCTACAGCAGTATTTTGAGTTTCGCTTCATTGTCAGAAGACCTTCTTTTTCCAAAGATGGTCCTTAACTCTGAAGTGGAGTCAAGAACTAGATGGAGTGAGCAGAGCTGAGGATCCATCTTTGTGGAGAAGTTCGAACAGAAAGACAGGTTAGCATGCTAATGTCCTGCATGGTGACTTTCTGGACCACTGTCAATGTGGCAGGAGTGTGAGGATGTACCTCTGCTTTTGGAAGTAAAAACAATCTGAATTTGTCCTGCCGGACAGGTGGAGTGTCTGTCATCTATCCCATAGGTTTTCATGAGGTGACAGAGATATGCTGACATTTTCACCCTCTGTGCTAACCTCTGCATAGGAGTAAATCTGTGCCTTTTTGCAGCAAGTCCAAGAAATTCTGATTAAATTTAAACCAATTATTTTAAGGCTTGCATGTGCACTGATGTCACTGCACAGCCGAGGAGTGTGTAACTTGCTAACACCTCAATTATATTTTATAAATTCTCTGTATGGCCATTCTTTAAGTGTCTCTGTTCAGGGGTGCCTTCAGAAGTGGATTGCACTACTGTGGGCTTAGGGAACTGGAGATTCCACTTGGTGTGTTAGCCCAGTGCTGTGCATTTGCTGTGGGCAATCCCAGAGAAATATATTCAAGCTTGGCTCAAGGCACTTCTAGCGATGGTACCTATCATATGTATGGCTGTCTAAATTAGATGTTCCTGTTGTTGCTCAGAGGATCTAAGGGGAACTGAATTTGCCAGAGCGCATATATTTTTTTTCCTTTACTTTCTGGCACTAATTGCTTGTTTAATTTTGTTTGGTTCGTTGTTTCTTAGTAAAGCTTGCTGATGGTAAAGAGGCATGTTTTAGAAAGTACAAATATTGTACTCACTCTTGTTTTCCCTCTTGAAACAAAAAATGAACATTCTCATGCCCTGAATGAGTGAAAGACTTTTAGACTAGGAGCCTTATCTAATTATGTACGTTATCTAATTTGGCACATTTTCAGTGTTAGAAGAGACCACATTTTATCCAAGAAATCCCTGGCAATTTCATAGAAGGAAATGGAGTAGCGTTGCCCTCTGTAGGAGCTGTGATTGTGCTCACGGCCACAAGGCGCTAATGCCTGTCTGGCCGGGCTTATTATGCACTTGCTTGCTGCACGCAGGTCATGTTTGACTAGCTTGTGAAAGCAGCCTTGGCTGAGCCTGCTGCGACGCCGTGTGCAGAGATTAGCAGTGCTGAACGCAATTCGGAAAGCACAAGGGATGCCAATTGGTGGGAAACATTTAAACTGGCAGGGAAAGCAGGTAGCTGAGTGCAGCGAGCAGTGTACACAAGGATCACAGGTTACATCTGGGATTTTGTGATGAATGCCTAATGAGCATGTTGATTAGACGGGCAGAACTCTCCAGGCTGTTGTAAACATAGCTGAAGGAAGCGTGGCTGATAAGACACCGAATAACTGCTCTTGTAAAGCTTTTGTTTGGCGCTGCAATATTTAAAATCCAGAAAGATAATGGAGAGAAAACAGGACAGTAAAATGAAAAGGGAACTGTCCTACTTAGCTACTTTAAACGACAGAAACATAACCCTGATGTCTATTCGTAAGCAGCAGGCAGCTCATGATGTGCCTGAACTACTGATTATTGGTGAAAAGTCCAAGACTGGATCTCCAGTAAAAGCAAGCAGTAACTTGCAGAAAGAAGAGAAACTTTTGCAGAGTTACTCCATGGGAATGCCAGAAGTCAATACAGTTGAAAGACAGGTCAGTGAGCTGGTGTGTGTGCATGTTGGGAGGGAAGTAGTGTTTCTGATCTGGAGAATTTAAAACGAAGCATGTTGGACATGGGTTGTATATTAAAGGACGTTAAACTTTCTTTATCTAAATTGTCTCAATCCCCAGCACGGATGCCAGCCCCATAGCAAGCAGTACACAAATGCAAAGTCCGCTGGAGATCCTCTGAAAGTAATCTTTGAAAGCAGATGTTAATGATGAGTTATGCGGTAGAAACTAATGAGCATTGTTTCAGCTCCACCTCTAATAATACAGAGTGGTGATTCTTAGGAAGGAAACATAGTATTTCTCCTTTTGAACTGCAATTCCTTGAGTAGTTTGACAGAAGCTCATACCAGTTTATTCTCTGGAATAACAGAAATTGAAGAAACATTAAAAAGTCCTTGTAGGTAAGTAGTTTATTTATATCTACTAAGTGGGTGCTAGTGAAAGTTTGTGATAAATGTATCTGTGGCAACTTTTTTTAAAATTCAGTGTTATATATAACTATGGTATTTTTGTAGATTAACTGCTATGAAAAAGAGGCTTAGAAAGATCAGCGCTGATAAAAACATGATAAGGTTTATTATTTTTAAAAGAGTTTTTGCTGTTTAAAAGGTATGTAAACTGCAGTAATGTAGTTTGGGTCAGTGAATATTGGGAATATTCAAGGAAAAGAAACTCTCAGAAAAAATGTGTTCTTTGAAACTGTGTATGCTTAGAATGGCTTAAATAATTAGTGTCAGACTGGAATGAAATAACAGCCAGGACCGACCAAATATACCTGAAGGCTTTTTCTGCCTTGAATTATTTCTTGTATTATAAATGTTTGCTAGAAAACAATCATGACAAAAATGACTTGGTTCTGCCAAAGGATCTCTTCTCTGTATTCAGTTCACTGGAATGTTTGTGTTGCTTGTACTGGAGCTGTGAAGAACATCAAAGAGAGTTTTGCATTGTTTTAATTCTAAATTAGAAACATTGTATATACAGCAAGGCTTTCCCCTTTCCCATAAAGCAAATGTGGTTTATACAGCTCCCTTTAATTTAAAAGTAGCTGTTAAGGTCTCTAAGTTTGTTAACTACAGTAGGTGTGATTTTAGTAAGACTAGTTCTCACTGCCTAAATCTTTCCGCATCATCTGTACTGACAGAGAAACCTGATCATAAATAGGGAATAGCAGTCACTTTGAAGAAGCATTAAGGTAATTAATTTAGTATTTTGGAAACAAAAGTCCCATAAAGGCTGCTTTGTAATAACATTCTCATTGAATCTTGATATCCAGGTTTAGCGGGTGTTATTTCCGTCTTTTAAGACTCAGGAACTGTTTGAAAAATAACAAATTGTGTTACAAGTAGTTACTGAAAATAGTAGCTACTGACATTTGTTAATCTTCATTTGGGGGAAGAGAGAAGGAAGAACAACCAGTTAAGATCTAATATATTTAAAGAATATTCACTAATGAGCTGGATGGACAAGTTGCACTGAAAATTATTAAGGAGGATGAGGATTGAATGTCTGCCCTCTCAGAAGCGCTGTTGTTGTAGGCATGAAATTGAAGACTTGTGACCTTTGATATTCTTGTGGCTGCTCTGCCCTCATTTTTTTGTTCACTGCCTGCCTATAATAAACTGGGAAACATCTGAAGCATTTAATTAATAGAATGTGGCTTTTCAGTTGTGTGTTGCTGCCTGCCTGAATCCAAAGCCATGAATCAGAGGGTTATGAAAGAAGGAAGCAGGAAAGGTAAAGCACAGATAAGATAATTCCTTGGTGGTTGTGTGCTCAAAGGTAAGAGAGGGATAACTGGTTTCAGCCCACAGAGATACAGGGAGAAGAGCAACCCAAAAGCTCTGGAGATAGTGTGTCAGAGGTTCAGTGAGCTCTGGTATTTATAAATGAGTGGGTGGGGAGAGGCAGTGGAGGAGGTGCTTGATGGGCTGGGCCCCATCTTCTCACTGGCTGATTGCCTGGCATCGTGGGGAGGAGTCTGGTGTTTGAATTTCAGGATGTGAAAGTTGGCATCCCTGCAGGCCAGACGCAGGAGGGCAGGAAAGCAGTGCCAGCCATGGGGGGAGAACCTTGCTGGGTGAGCAGAGAGGAGCAGCATTGTGCCAGATCTTGGTGTGGGTGATGCTCAGAAGGTTGTGGGGTGCGCCTACCACGACCTCAGCCTTGCGCTGCAGAAGACAGGAGTGTTACATTGGCATTTTGGAGGTGGCTGCACCTCTTGGGAAGGGGAAATGGGTAGAGGGATGGCTTTCTTGATGACAAGCCACTCCACAGAGTGACCCATGGAACACAGTGGTGGAGGCAGCATGGAGACCCAGCCAAGGGTGGCTGGTGGCTGGGCCGTGAAGCCAAGGAGGGCACAAGCTGTGTTTAGTTCACAGCCATGGAGTTGCTTCCATTCTCAGCATATTGGTCACCATATGTGCATATGTGAAAGTCTCACCTGGTGCTGTGGTTTCCTTGTCTTGGGGTTTTCCTCTGAGTTCAGTTGTTTTTCTCACATTTATTATGTATCCCTTCACTGCTCTGTTAAACTCCTAGACTTTGCACATCTGAATGGGAATATCCAAAAGAATAGCCCATTTTGGGGGACAGCAAAGCAGCCTGCTGCTAGGCCTCTGAGAGCAGCCCTTGATGGGGGGGTTTGCCCCAGGAGCCACACAGACCATATGCAGTGACTGCCTTTCCCATTGGACCTGTCACAAGCTCTGGATGCTCTGATATGAGGGCTTGAGACTTGGTGCTTCCAATCCAGCAGCATCTCCCTGTCCCATCTCCATGCTTTCACAAGAAGTTAGTCCAGCCCCAGAGTATATATAGATGTTCTTCTTCTTGCTGGCTGGAGGCAGTCAGAATGGGGAGCATGAGCCTCTGCCTCTACCAGCAGTCTATAAGCCCTGCTTTGCTCCTGGACAGGCATGAGTACTACAGCTCCTGTCAAGGACATCAAGGGTTGTTCTTCATGCCTTGAAATCCTCATGCTGGAAGTTGGGCTTCAGATGCCATATTCCTGCACATCAACAGTTTCAATTGCTACTCATCTCAGGTCTAGTTCAGAGCTGTCTCCCGTAGATGCAACTGTTTTCCAAGCAGCTCTGGCACTTCCTTTAAAGCTCTCTCCATCTACTGCTGCTTCTGTGTCAATGAGTTTCTTGATTTTTTTCTGGGTTTTTTTCCGGGTTTTTTTCCATATTATTCATATGAACTTCTTTATGTTGAGATTCTTAGCTTTCAGACTAGAGCCTCACTCTGCTGTGCATTGTCAGTTGCAACTTTTATGTGCAGAACAAGGGAGGGAAAGAATTTTCATCATTTTATGTTTCATTATTTACATACTCTTTACATAGCTACTGTAAAATTATGCATGAGACTAGTAGAGCACCAACATACTTGGTGTACACTTGTCCTTAAAAGTAAGCAGGCCTCCTTTGGTGTGAGAGACAAAATAGTAACAGTGGCCAGTTCTTTCACACATTCCCCTCTGGATGCAGAGTCAGAAGCATTTCTGCTATTATGTTGGTATTTCTCTCTAGACAGAAACAAGCAGAAGGGGCAGCGCCTGGGAATCCCAGGCACCTTTTTTGGCATTTTTGGTGGTGATTGCTTCTCTGTTCCTCTTGCAGATGGTGTCTGAATTACTATACAGCCTCATAGATGCCATTTTATGTGTATGGCATCAGGAAACCCTCTTCTGAGACCCAGCTGTGCCTAAGGAAATCTACGGGCACGTTTCCATATCACTCGTCTTCGTGTCCTTACATGAATCTGCTGTTGTCCTCTGGTCTAGGAACACCCATCTTGCAAATACACACATAGATGTATTTATGCCCCTTCAGTTTGTGGGGTTTTTTGAAGCTGTTAGACAATACTAAAGGCTTTGTAAATACTTTATTTGTTCCTGTGCACATTTCTTGGGTTTGGGGGAAAATTCTTCAATGATTTTGCATTTGTGTCTTTGGTGGGGGGGGTTTAAGGGAAATAAGCTTTGTATTTTTCTTATATCCACGTTCCCTCTCTATTTTTTCCTTGTCATTTAAAAATTTGCGTGCAAGAATTTTTCTTCTACAGACTATAAACATCTGGTTTTGTAAAGTAGCAAACAAAATATTTTTGACAATTCGTTGAATGTTGATAATAGCCTTTTATGCAAAATATAAAGCAGCAGCCAAGTTTTGATGTTTCTGTGGCTTACAATGCATTGAAATAGTAGAACCAGTCCTTGCTTTTATGCTTTTCACATGGCTGGAGGACAAGAAATACCCTTTAATCTTTTTTTTCTATTTAATTTGAAATGCTTTTGTATCACTGGGTACTTGGGAAAGGTGAGACAGTTGGTGAGAATGGGGGTGGAGGGAACGGTGGAGTACATAAGTCTACTGATAGTTCCGGGTTTCATCTGCAAGTGGCTGCCAGAAACACAGTGAAGGGAAGCAGGAGAGTAGAGCATGTTTGTCTCGCCCATTTCTCACGCTCTGTTTCGCCAAAGGATGCAGAAGGCAAATGCCTTTGTCATATGAGCCAAAATAAGTGCACTGGGTGAGCTTCTGTAACTCTCATGCGGATTTGTGCTTCATTGGGTGTTTGTGATAAGAAGAGGGGGCCACAGCAAGCAAAGTGTCCTTGAGGGACTGAGGATAAGGGAGAGGAGATGAGGTACAATATTCAAAAAACATTTCTTGAGGCAGATTTTACAATAAACGAAAGTTTGAGCTGTCTAAGCATTTGAAATGTGGTGGATGAGAGACTGTTTTTAGATGGGTTTATTTTCCTTATACAAGGCCAGGTTATTATTTCAAATTGTGGGAAGTCACAGACAGGAGGAAATAAGAATATGAGCATCTTGGTCGTCTTCGTGCTTAAACAGGAAACCATCTTTGCAGGGAAGTCTGATTAACTGTTAATGTTTTGTTTTGAAAGGAGAGTGTGGTTGCACATTTTCACATATTTTGGGGATTTCAGTAACTTCTGGGAAGGGAAGTGCAAGGAGACGGGTATGGGTCCTGGGTGCTGCCAGGCCTGTGGGAGGAGGAAGCAAAAGGGGATATCAGGACTAAAATATTCCTGTGAGTCTTCTTCCCCAGATTGCTGTTGGGATAGTGAGGGGCTGCACCATAATTGCTGAAGAGTTGAAGTTGCTCATTCCTCCTCCTGTTATAACAAATACAGTACAGGAAAAGCTGAAAGAAAATGTCTTGTGTTAAATTTTTGCTGTTTTGGTTGTGACCTCAGACCTCATTATTCCCAAGCTGTCTAAGCATGAAACAAAATCAAGTTAATGAATTTTGAATTCTGCATCAAATGAACTGGATGCATTCTAGTGTTAATAAGCAGCCTAAATGCTTCTCATCCATGCTGTGGTATTGAGGAGGGAGTTTTCTTATGGGTCATAGGAACAAGACTTGCAGTACTGAGCCTGATCTGTTGGCCCCTTCTCCAGGCCCTCTTTGCAGTAATGCCCAGCATCAGGTGTTTTATTGAATGCTGGAGATCCCACAGCTTTGCTGGCAAGAGAATAGATTTATCATAGTTGCTTTCATCTAGATCTTTAGTATTTAAAGCTGGTTTAAGTCATGGATATGAATTTTTATGTTCTTTCCGTGAAATCTGACAATCTGGAACTTGTCCCTCCCCTTCTCAATCTTCCTCATCACATGGTGCCACTAACTGGAGACAGAGTCTGTGCTCTGAATACCTATTCTGTGAGAAGCATTGCTGTTATTTTTATTTTTTTAATACTTCATTTTCAATTGAATTGAGTGCATCCAACTGTAGAGTTTCAGTACCGCAGAGCCCATGATCTGACTGATCTGTTTCAGTACTTGCCATCCTGAAAATCAGTGTTGGATCAAACCAGTGAGTAGCTCAATTTATAATCTTTCTTAGGTGCCTCACAAGTTGGTAAATGAAACTAAACCATAGTGGAAATATCTGCATATAGTTCTGTGTCTTTTAAGATCTTTATCAGATATAGATTTTAACTTAAAAGATCTATATATTATATGCAGAGACCCCAGGCCTTTCTGTGCGTGCGTATACTCTTCAAATATCATGCAGCTGGTCCTCCCTGCACCAGCTTGTTTCAAGCTTCTGGGAGATTCATGATTCTGTTTTCTTGGGCTTTTTGGTTTGATGTGGTTTGGTTTGGTTGGAACTCCCAATGAGCAGGAGCAGATTGGCCAAACTCAGGCAGTTTAGGACATTCGTGGAGAGGCAGTCAGCATACACTCTACTGCGACCCACTGTGCCAGTGACAGTGTGCTCTGAAGAGCAGGGCTCAGGCTTTGTGATGGAAGTGCCCTGTTGCTGCAGAGAGCTCGTTTTAAATTATTTGGTTGGGGTTGGAATACTGAATCAATTCTGGTTTTACATCCCTAGTGAATAGTTTTTAAATTGCTGCTCAAGAAATGTGTCAGAGGCCTGATTCATCATCATGGGTTAATGTTGTGAAGTGTTTCAGCACTACAGACTGACTTGAGAACACTTCTAGCATGTGCTTCAGAGCATATGCAGACCATTGCAGCGTATACAGGGCTGAAGATACAGGCATTTATTTTTACTCCTCCTCTTTCTCCTTAGGCTTTGTCAAACATTGATTCTCCTCCTGGCTGTGAGCTGGAGCCTACAATGAAACATAATTTTGCTTTTGACAACATGGGCTACGAGGAGAGCTTTGAAACCACTCCCTCTTCATCTTCCCAAGAACGTACTGTGACAATCAACATTGTGGGAATGACTTGCCAATCATGTGTGCAGGCAATAGAAGGCCGGATTTCCAAGGTGAAGGGCATTGTGAGTATTAAAGTCTCCCGTGAACAGAACAATGCTGTTATCAAGTATCTGCAGTTGGAAATAAGTCCGGATCAGATTTGCCTGGAAATTCAGGATATGGGCTTTGATGCCAACATAGCAGAAGAGAAGTTGACAACAGCAACCATAAATCTGTCGAGCTTGAAAGAAGCAGTAGTTAAGCTTCGCGTAGAAGGCATGACATGCCAGTCCTGTGTCACCAACATTGAAGGAAAGATTAGGAAACTGCATGGTGTAGCAAAAATCAAGGTGTCACTTGGTAACCAGGAAGCAATTATTGCTTACTATCCTTACATCATTCAGCCTGATGACCTCAAGAGACACATCAATAACCTGGGGTATGACTGCACCATTAAAAGTAAATCAGCCCCTTTGAAGCTGGGTGTCCTTGATCTCCAGCGCTTGCAGAATGCAAACCCCAAGAAGACACCAGCAAGTTTTGAGGGTGATGGGTTGGATCCACTGGTTGCTGAGATGAGTAGCACAGCTACGGTGACTGTACAGATAGAAGGCATGCACTGCAAGTCCTGTGTCAGAAACATTGAAGGAAATATATCAGCTATTCCTGGAATAAAAAGTATTAAAGTGTCTTTGGAGCAAAAATGTGCTGTGGTAGAGTATAGCCCAAATTTAATTACCCTGTCAGCTCTGCAGCAAGCTATTGAATCCCTTCCACCTGGAAACTTTAAAGTATGCCTCCTTAATGGTTCAGAAGTAAATAAAGGAGCATCTCCATCACCTGCTTTCACAGGTGATCTCATCAAACAGTCGCTGCAAGACCCGATGTGCATAGTTGTTATTAAGATTGATGGCATGACCTGCAATTCTTGTGCACAGTCCATAGAAGGGACCATATCAGAGAGACAAGGAGTGCAACAGGTAGCAGTTTCTCTGGCTGGCAGTACTGGAACCATACATTATGATCCAGCTGTCACTAACGGCGAAGAGTTAAGAGCTGCCATAGAAGACATGGGATTTGATGCTTCAGTGCTGACAGGTAACAGTGGTTTTTTTCTGTGGGTAGCATGCCAGGCTGGGCTGTGTGACACCTGCTTTGAAATTCTCTTCTAGAGAGAAACTCTTAAAGCATCACATTGGCATTGTCTTTTCTGAATGACTGGCCTGATCTGACGTCACTTAGCAAGGGAGAGAGGTTTCAGCTGTAAAGCACCTTGTTTCAGGCATTCATAACTGCACTAATGGCTGTAAGAGTTGAGTTGTGTTATGAAACCAAGATATTTGATAGTTGGTACAAGGTCTTTCAAACAGCTCATGCCCTTACCCACTGAAGTAAGTTTCCTACTATGTCTACAGGCTGCTATAAGTAGGTCTATCAAACCAAATGTTTTCATTTATGTTCCAGAATACTAAAACCTACAAACTTAATGAAATCTCTTTCATTTAAAACCACTTTTCACCTAGCTAAAACCTCTTCTCTTAAGAAGTTGCTTTGATGCACAATCTCCTCTCTAGTGAATTTCAAATGTAGCAGTTTTTACCTGCTTCTAACTAAACAGATTTGCTTTGAAATAGTGATGTAGTTTACCTGAAATTAATTTGTTTGATCACAACAGACCACATCCTATTCACTTCTTTCATGCGTCCAAACCCTCTGAATCTGTGGTACTACTACAAATGAGGCAGGGCCAGTATGTGGCGTTTAATTATTATTTGTTTGGTTTGTAATTTGTTAGTACGAGACCTCCCAATCCATCTGTGGGAAAAGAGGGAATCCCCTGTGTTTAACACATTCAAAAGCAACGCCTGCTCCTTTACACAAAGGAGGCAGTTTGTGAACATAGCTGGAGCTGTTGTGTGTCTGTTCAATGTCTGGTAAAGAACAAAAATGATTACAACAGGCCTGTTTGTGTTGAGGTCTCCTGGGTGCTTTCACTACTCGTTTTGCACTACTTGCAGTGTAAATACTGCACCATAAAGAGAAACCTGTTAAGAAACTTGTCCTTTTCCTTGTTTGAGATGAAATGCTATGAGTACTGCATAGATGACAACGACAACAGAATGGATATGACTGGACTGAATTCTCTGTGCTGGATAGTGACCCTCTAGGTATCTTTATCAAGTGGAGGCAGATGTCAGGTCTAGGCATTGAAATTAAGGGGAATCATTTGTCATCTGAAAGTGGAGAACTAGTTCTGTAGAGTTAAATGATCATGCAAGTGGTACTGGTGAGTGTATAGTTTTATAAGCCTAGGAATAATATACACTATTTCCATGTAGAGACCAAGGTTACTGGGTTACCTTTCAAACTACTGTGTGATTGATATGTGTGACTTGTTTGAACTTTTGCATCATCCAATCACACTGTAAATAGTGTTTGTTCGGTGTATTTGTTCATTTATTCAAGATACCTCTACTGCAGAACATAGGCACCAGCCTAATGCCAGCAAAGCTTCAGTGCAGCCTCGACCTCCAGAGTCTCCTCACCAAGGCTGTGTCTTGGATGCTCTTCCAGACAGTCCTCACCTTGATGGGTCAAACCAGCTCAGTGGAGCAACAGCTGAAAAGTGTTTTTTGCAAATCACAGGCATGACCTGTGCCTCATGTGTGTCTACCATCGAAAGAAATCTGCAGAAAGAAGACGGTATTAAATTTAAAATTCCTGTAATGGGTCTATAAGGGACTGTGGGGTGGAAAAGGTATTCTGTGTGATTCTATGGAATAGGTTGTGGTACATCATCTGAAGGTAAATAGACTTAATGCTCTTTTTAGTGCTAATATAACTATGTCATTGTTTTACTATCCTACTGCACTGGTGGACAAACCTCATGGACATACTTGTAACAGTAAGTTGTTGCAGTGTGATAAAAGTTTCAAGTAATTTCAAGTAAGACAAGAACAGAGAAAGGGTTCTCATTTAGTTTTCAGGGCCTTATTGCTTTACAGAGCAATCCATCTGCTCCAGAGCTGTTGAGAGCTCTGGCATGTTTTTGATGTGAAACTTACCCTTCAGGGCGCATTTGCACAAGCAGGTATGAACAAATGCATGGCTCCAGTGCCAGGGTAAGCTTAGGCAGAGCAGTGTTTGCTAGTCTAGAAGTCTGCAGGCTGGAGCTGCCTTTCCTCTGACCATATGGAAGATGAACGGATGAGCCTTGGCAGCCTCTGATTTCATTTGTGTCAGCATGCCTTTGGAGGGTTTTGCTTACTGATTACTGCATCCCCAGTCTCACAGTGATGGTCTCACTGTCTTGATTTAAAAATCCAAGAAACCGTTAGCACTTCAAAACTATTTTTTTTTACCTATGAATTTTATGTTTTGCTTTTCAATTCTAAATGTAGATTTCTGTGGGGTTTTTATTTATTAAAAAAAAGGAGGAGATGGGAAACAAGAAAACAAAAAAGTCTAGCATTGTATTGCAGAGTTTGTTTGGCTCTTTCCAAACTAAGAGAGTCCAGGATAGAGCTCATAGCAGTAAGTGCAAAGATTGTTTCTGAACGTCCTTTTTGTCTCATTAGATCATAAAAAACCTCACCTCCTTCCATGTTCCTCTCATTGCTAAAGGGAACCACAGTGTGGCTGGATCTCAGTAAAAACTTTGCTGTTGTGACCAGTGAACAACACTAGAAGGAGGCAGAGGGAAATCATTAGGCTTATAATGTCTCAGAGTTGTTACAGTCCTCAATGACAGTCACTTGTAATATTTTATTTTTCTTTCCCTCAAAGGGGCTATATTAATTCTAACATTTTTTTTTTATTATGCCACTGCAGGAATTGTTTCAGTGTTGGTAGCACTGATGGCAGGTAAAGCAGAGATAAAATACAAGCCAGAATTCATACAGCCTTTTGAAATAGCACAGCTGATCCAGAATTTGGGTTTTGAAGCTACCATCATAGAAGATCATGCAGAAACAGAAGGGCATGTGGATCTTCTTGTAAGTCATGTGTATTTGGTTTAGGAATAGTCAGGTCTGGAAGACTCGTTTTCTTGAAAATACCTTTATTTAAGCACTTGTACCTTCAGCAGCTCAGTTCTAGATGGTGATGTTATTGTTTCTTAATTACTGAAAAGACAAGATCGTTTGTCTTAGAAGAACCTATACAAATGCACTGAAATAAAAGGTGATAGTTCTATGTACAGACGAGACTTTTCTTAGCAAGCAGGAATAAAACAGAAGTTTTCTGTCAACAGTACAGATTCTGAGTGATAGAGAATGTGTCACCAAATATGTACTGCCAATGCTGGGGGCTTTTTATAGAGGTCTAAGAACTTTGGATAAAATTAGTTAATTGTTTTATGAAGGACAGATTCTTCAAATGTCAGTTTTTATTCTCTGACAGATACCTACTTCAAGACAGATAACAGTCTGCAGTTGTGTTAATAAAACAGAAGTAATCAGAATAATGCCTTGTTGAAGCCACAGGGAAATTTAAGTAAGCAACGTGAAGTTACATGTGCAGAATTTGGCTTTGCTGGTGTTAATATAGCTGTTGATAGAACTATATTAGTTATACTATTACAGTTAATACAACGTCTGCGTTCTGCTATACAAATACATAGCTGTGACTATAACAGCTAGTTGCAGAATTTTATAATAAAAGTGGGTAGTTGTATTCTCAGCTTTGTATCATTTAAGACAGCTCTATAAAATCTTTATGCTGAGGCCTTGGGTCAATACCCGAAGAGCTTGAGTAGTCATGTAGAATTAGTACCTCTGTGAGATCAGGAGGCCTTGTTTCAAGTTCATCTACAAATATTGGGTGAATATATGGGATTGATAACTACCTAAATTTGTCTTTTCTTTAGATTACAGGGATGACTTGTGCTTCTTGTGTTCACAATATTGAATCCAAACTCATGAGAACAAATGGCATATTTTATGCCTCAGTTGCACTTGCAACTTGCAAAGCTCACATCCAGTTTGATCCTGAAATTATTGGACCTCGAGATATTATAAAAATAATCAAGGTAGGATTTAAGAATTTTTTATGTATGGACAATTATAAGGTGAAATTTAAAAGGATTTAGAGCAGCTGATAATTGAGAGGTTTCACTGACTTTTGCAGATGACACAGTTATTGCCATATGTTTTTATGCTCTTATGCTGAAGCTGCTGTGCTGCACAGTCATGTGTAGTCTCACAGGTTGTTACTCTAAAAACACATACTAAAAACTACAAAAAGAAACCTTTTTTATCTATATGTGATAAAAGTCCAATATATTTATTCTTTGCAATTCTGTGTGTACAATCATGTGTCTCTCATTTCCAGTCATTTTAGTGGTCTTAATATTTCATTAAAAAAATACTACTTTCTTTTGACAGTGAAAGGCTGTAAAAGAAGTTTTGCCACAGGTCATAACACAAGTATTACACATCTCTGTATACACTTGCATTTATTCTCACATCAATAGAGTGGAATTTTTTAAACTGGAAAAGCTTGTGATACAGCCACTAAATGAAAAAAAAATCCTGGCTTACCAGTAATCACATAGATCATAAAATCCACCATTACCGTGGCCCAGATGTGGACAAAACTTCCTTTTTCGCCCACCAGAAGGGAAGAAAATGTACTGTATGACGTGCATGGAGTGAGTAGTCAGGGGGACAATAGAGACTGTTTGCCCTCTGTGCTCTAGAGGATTTATTCAGAAAAAAATTCCTAGACTACAGGATTGATGGAGCAGCAGTTATTAACATATTAACTAGTAGACTGTTCAGGATGGCAGAGAAGTTCTGTAAAGCATATATTGCCAGAGAAGCATTTCATGATGCAGGTAGGAAGTTTAGATGTATTGTTCTTGCAAGCGTGCTTTGGGTTTTTGGGTGTTTGAGGGAGAGGCATAGTTCTAGCCTTAACAATATGATTGCAATCACAGCCTAACGTCCTGAGTCAAAGCATGGAGAGGTTTAGGTTGGACATCAGGAAGAATTTCTTCACAGAAGGGGTGATTAGGTATTGGAACAGGCTACGCAGGGAGGTGGTGGAGTCACCGTCCCTGGAGGTGTTTAAGAAAAGACTGGATGTTACATTCAGTGTCGTGGTCTAGTTGACAGGGTGGTGTTTGGTCGTAGGTTGGACTGGATGATGTCAGAGGTCTTTTCTAACCTAATTGATTCTGTGATTATACTGCAGTAACTCACTGGAGTGTCAGTCAAAGCTGGCTTTTTGCTTATATTTGTTTCTGGAATGCTTTGCCCTGTAGTCTACATGTTTAAACGGATTTTAGACACTTTCATTTTTCACTTCAGGTTTATCTGCT
The DNA here is from genome assembly GCF_001604755.1 of Lepidothrix coronata. Classification (NCBI taxonomy): domain Eukaryota; kingdom Metazoa; phylum Chordata; class Aves; order Passeriformes; family Pipridae; genus Lepidothrix; species Lepidothrix coronata. Next base: position 3,940,897 of record NW_016690228.1, on the reverse strand, counting down.
AAACTGTAATGTTTAGGATTTGCTTACAAGGTTGTCTAGCCCAGTGGCTTCTGCATTTTTACTTCCTTTGTGATATGTCTCATCTCTCATAATTATTCCAGTGGAGGTGAAAGGGCAGACATACCTTGTCCTTGAGGGGATAAGCAACAGAATTCCAGCTGTCAGTGGGAACTTCCTGTGCCTAGGACAACTGGGATGCATACTGCATCTATACACCATGTGTATAGGTACCAGAAATCCTTATCAGTCCAGATTTTGAGTACTGACTGAAATATCCTCTCATTTTGGAAGGATCTAAAAATAAATAAGAAGTCGGCATTTATTAAATATGGAACAGTGTCCTTTTCTGACATTTCTTCTAAAAGTAGTGTCATTTAAGTATGTTATAAGTAATAGGGTTAGTTTAATCAAAACTAACTGATCTTTCCTCCTCTGTCAATAAAAAGGAAATTGGCTTTCATGCTTCTGTGGCTAGAAGAGATCCAAATGCACATAACCTGGATCATAAAAAGGAAATACAGCAGTAAGCATTTCTTCTTCTCTCTCACTAATTAACATGTCTAGATCATATCTTGTAACTCATCTCTCCCCAGGACTCTTCCCAGTTAATTAGCTTATTCTTGTGTAAAGAATATTTAATTTTACTATTCACCATTTGGTTCAAGTACTTTTATTACTTTCATTAGTTTTAAACTCCTAGAAGTCTATACAGTTAAACTGAAACTGTCCCTAAATGTTGGATCTTTGCAAATATCCCAAAGCTGTGCACTGTGAGCACACTGGCCTGAGTACTGCAGAGTGTACAACAACCAAGGATTTACAGTTTCTCCTTTTCAGGTGGAAGAAATCTTTCTTGTGCAGCCTACTGTTTGGTATCCCTGTCTTAATCATAATGATTTATATGCAAATACCCAATGGTGAGCACCATGGGTCTATGGTGCTGGAACGGAACCTCATTCCTGGATTATCTATTTTGAATCTTCTCTTCTTTATCCTGTGCACTTTTGTTCAGGTATGTCCACAGTACATCCTAGGGGTTTTGTTTCTATTCATTTCCTATTTCATTTACGTAATCTGATGTGGTAAAGACAGGAGACTGGAAAACTTTAGTGGATTAGGCCTTCTCCCTTGTCTGTACCACCTACAGAACAAAGTGGCACTTTTCTGCAAATTATCCATTCTGTATTTACTCACAGTACTTACTGCTGCCAAAGTTGCATCAGATAGTTTTCTGAGTGGGGAAGGTACTGTCACAGTGAAAAAAAGGCCTGATCATCTGCAAACTAATTGGGTAGCTATAGGTAAATCCTTTAATCTTCTGTGCCTTGTTTACTTTGCATAGCTGAGGAAAAGGATGATATTTAGCTGGTTTTGAAAATAAGGAAGGGCAAATGAGAGATGTCAATGGAGTCAGTCTTCCAGGAGACCTGAAATTATATCAGTACAAAATTTGCGTAGGACAGCAACGCTTTCTCTTATCTACTATGTTTTTTAAATTCTGCTATGGGCAGTATTATATACTCTCTCCATTCACTGCTGTGGTTACTGCTGTGATCTTAATACAAGTCTGTCCATGCTTACACCAACAGTTTCTTGGCGGATGGTATTTTTATGTACAAGCTTACAAATCGCTGAGGCACAGGATGGCCAATATGGATGTGCTCATTGTACTGGCCACGACGATTGCTTATGTGTATTCCTGTGTGATCCTGATAGTGGCGATAATTGAAAAGGCGGAGGAAAGCCCTGTTACTTTCTTTGACACTCCTCCAATGTTGTTTGTGTTCATTGCACTTGGCAGATGGCTGGAACACATAGCAAAGGTAACTCATCTTCACGCTAGTTATTGTTGAATTATGATAGGAGTAGAATAAAACTATTCAGAGGAATTTTGAGTCAGATGTTTCTGATGCAGCCTATACTGTACAAGGTCATTTAAAGTTCATTGTGTTGAGTAGACATCAGCATTTATATACCTCAATATATCTTAAACATTAATCTCTCTTTCTTAGAGTAAGACCTCAGAAGCTCTTGCTAAACTTATGTCTCTTCAAGCCACAGAAGCCACTGTGGTGACTCTTGGACCTGACCACTCTATTGTCAGGTACGTATTTATGAACCAAAACCACTTCAGCCTGCCTGGGTCACAGACTATGCTTGATCCAGTTAACGTGAAAGCTGAGAGCATAATCTGTCTGTTTTACTTGTGTCTTTTGTAGGGAGGAACAGGTAGCTGTTGAACTGGTTCAAAGGGGTGATATCATAAAAGTTGTTCCCGGTGGAAAGTTCCCAGTGGATGGAAAGGTCATTGAAGGCAGTTCTATGGCAGATGAGTCTCTCATTACTGGTAACTCCCCTTACCTTGTGCAAAAAAGTGAAAGCTTCTAGAACTCTTTAGTACAAGAAAAGAGAGCAGACCCAACGCAAACATGGCTGTCTGAATAACCTCCCACCGTAATGGATACTGTGACTTGCCTTTGTGAGCTTGAATTCAAATCCTGTGTCTGCAACACCCTAAAAAGCTGAAGAATTTCCTCTCTGTTTTGTCACTTACTAATGTACTGATGGGATGGGTAGAGTCTAAACACTATTGTCATTATTCCAGTGATCTGTTTGGAGTTTCCTCTGGAATGTAATTGTAGAGATGGTACCTTTTCAGAAATAACTTCTAAGGGTTAATGGGGAACTATTGATGAGATGCTGGGGTATGTATGACAGGGCTCTTCCAGTGAGCAAGTAGAGGGAAAGGAAGCTTCATAACTTGACACCTATTCAGGGTCATGGGACTTTTTCACAGCTTCTGAAATTTTCATTTCATTTGATAAATAAAGTAAGGATTTAATGAATTGTACAATTCTTATAAATAAGGTAAAGGATAGAAGTTTACATTGACATTGGCTTACTTGTTTTAGTTACGTATTTACTTTACTTGGGAGCCCCGACACCCTTAACTTAAGAGAACCAGTTGTTATCACTAACCCTGAAAATACAGATTTTGTAGAGCTACTGTTCTTGGAGTGGAAGCATGAGAACAGGAGCTTTTCCACAGAGAAAACTTTTCTAGTCTTTGAAAGCTGAGGATTGTAGAAATAAAGGCAGATTGCTCAAACTCCCATGACAAGGCAAAGTGTTAATGGAGAAATTCCTAGAAGTTCCTTTTCCAACCAATTTGCTCCTGGCCCTGTTGAGGGATGCAATACTGAAAAGTTAAGACCAAGGAAACAGCATTTCCTTTGAAATTAAACCTACAAAAAGGTTTATGGAAGTATGACGCTACTTTTACATGTCTTCACCAGACAGAGATACACAGTATGTGATTTCTGGTCATTATTGCTTGGTATACTGAGTTTGCTAACAATGAGCTGAACGCTAATGGACTGTGTTATTAGGGGTATTGGCTCATTTGTTCCTACCTTTTCTTTCTAGGGGAACCTATGCCAGTCACTAAAAAGCCTGGGAGCACAGTGATTGCTGGTTCTATAAATGCACATGGCTCAGTTCTTGTTAATGCTACTCATGTTGGTAGTGATACCACTCTGGCACAGATTGTGAAATTGGTGGAAGAAGCTCAAATGTCAAAGGTAAAAATAATAGAGAAGAAAACCTTAAATAATCAAAAGATTCTATATTTTCAGCAAACTGCGTTTTTCCAGACTTCAAAAAAGAAATAGATAAAGATTATTGCATATTTTCATGAACTCTGCATATTTATTTGTTTTGACCATAACATGCAAATAACTGGTTTTCTTTTTTATAGGCACCCATCCAGCAACTGGCAGATAAGTTTAGTGGATACTTTGTTCCATTTATCATCATCATTTCAACAGTGACATTGATAGTATGGATCACAATTGGTTTTATAAATGTTGATGTTATTAAAAAATATTTTCCTGTAAGTAATTTTATTAAGAGATGGATTTTTTTCTTAGAATGCCTTACAATGTACTTAACATACTTTCTGTGCATAGGTTTTATGTCACAACCTGGCAAATATTTTTGTGCAATGTGGTGTTTCCTAGACAGAGCAGATAATTACACTTGTTAAAATCTCTCTGCAGGTATAAATATACCTTTGCATTTCCCCCTTAGTTATGCATGGGGTTCTTACAAATGGAAATTATTGGCAGTCTTTCTGGACTAAACATGATCTATAGCTGCATTGCAAGGAGCCATTCCTGTCATGTCTGAAATATTTGTGGACATTACGGTTCCTGATGGCAGATAGTGGTTTTGGCTTTAGAAAGAAGATGAGCTTCTGCAATCTTTAAGATGTGTATTTGCTATGCTCAGGAACTGTGGGGCTCTGTGTACCTCGAAATAGGGTTCTCCTTTGCTAAACTATAAAGGAAATTCCAAAAAGTTATATTGTCGCCTGAGAGCAGAGTTAAACATATGTGTGCTTGAGCAGCAAAAAATACAGAAAATACTGTCATAAACAATTCATAACATTGATCTTTATTTAGCATTATGGTAACAATAATAGATTGCTTTCCTACACTGGAGGCTTCCAGACAAATGTGTTTTTTGATATTACTGTGATTGATTGTACATCTGTATCGTACATCTTATTGTACATCTGATTGTACATCTTCTGTCAGCACTCTTACATATCTTTAATTTTTTCCCCTTTCTCTTCCTTCTTGCAGAATCAGAGCAAACACATTTCAAAAGCTGAACTAATACTGAGGTTTGCATTTCAAACCTCAATCACTGTGCTGAGCATTGCATGCCCTTGCTCTTTAGGCCTGGCTACCCCCACAGCTGTAATGGTGGGCACAGGAGTGGCTGCGCAGAATGGTATTCTCATCAAAGGTGGAAAACCCCTGGAAATGGCACACAAGGTTAATAGTTCATTCTGTACTTTTGTATCTTACACAGCTATTGCTACATGAAATATAATTTCCCAGGAAATCCTGCAGGTCCAGAGAAAGACTGCAGAAAGTTGTTCTTTTTTTTTTTCTTAATTCACTGCTGCTCATTAAAGTAAAGAAGACAAATCTGACCTTCTTTCTTCAAAGCAGTCACAGCAAAGTGTTGAGAGCCAACAGATCCTACAATCTCATGACTATGAGGCTGCTAATCTTCTGCATGGCCTCAGGGGTTTCTGACTTTTGCATTTTCTTTACCTCTTCTGCAAAAGAGCCCAGTAATCCAGTAGGTTTTTTTCTTTCCTCAGAGAGCTAGTGTGAAATGCATATTGTTCATGATCAGCAGTTTAAAATGTGGGATGTAAGAGAAAAACCAAATTATTTGAAGCTGTTTTGTTGTATAGAAAAAAAGATAGAAGGGAGGAAGAAAAAACCCTTCAAAGACATAAAAATGATGAAAAGAGGAGGAAGAAGTTGAAGGAGGAAGAGGCTTGACATGTCCACAAAGAATATGAATTGAAACCATGCTATGATAGACTGTATTAGACATACGCAGAACAATTTAAGGGAAAAGGATGGTAAGAGCAAGTTAGTCAGAGTGATAATTCTTGTTCCTATTGGACCAGAAGTTCCAAGTCTTTGAAACAAAAGAAAAAAGACTGCTAAATAATGCTGGAACTTTTTACCTTTTGGATCTAAGCAAAGCTAGGGTCAGGGCTTTGAAAACTGGGATTCTGCAAGGCTGATGTGTTGAAATAGCTGGGAATGGAAAAAATGCCTACTTTGGTAAGTTTTTTTGTTCTTGTGTTTCTCTCTGCTGTGTTTATTTTCAGCATTAGAATTAACTTTAGCTTTGGATTTCATTATATGTTTGGCTGTATTTTTTGGTTCATTCCTGATTCCTCAAGACCTGGGCTGGCTAACAAGTGACTGCTGGGTTTGAATTAGCACGATGTTGATTTTGCTTAGGTTCTTGAATTTCTTGCAGCTTCTTGCACTCTCTCTACCTTCTTTATCTCCAAACTACTTCCTGAGCCCTCTTTCCTCAGTGCTACTGTCAACTGTTTAGAACAGCATCCATAAAAGCCCTCTTTGCATCACATAGGTTGTGGTAAAAGTGATTAAGGTGCCATTGCATGAGTCTTGCATGAAAATACATGTACTGTCCTTTGTGTGTGCATCTAAGTCCTACAATGACGCTGTTGTCTGAGATCCTGATGTAGGTACAGGATGATGGTGTAGCTTGAGTGAAATCACTGTATGGGGAATGAATAAGAAAGTATAAGGAGATGTACTGTACAAATAGTTTAAGGTACATACAGAAATCCGTAATTTTGTAGGGTTATTCTGTCTTCTTGTGGATATAGTCAACTATTTCTTAAGTCTTGACTGCATTTATGTTCCAAAAACATATGAGCATCCCTTTACTCACAGAGCTTAGGGAGTAACTGTGGTTTATTTCTTGCAGATCAAGACTGTAATGTTTGATAAAACTGGGACCATCACCTATGGAGTTCCTAAAGTCATGAGGGTGCTTTTGTTGGGAGACACAGCTGTGATCTCCCTGAAGAAGGTACTGGCGGTTATTGGCACTGCAGAAGCCAGCAGTGAGCATCCTTTAGGAGTGGCAGTCACTAAATATTGCAAAGAGGTACTTAGTCTTCCTATTTCATCTAAGGCCTGAAGGCGTCTGTGCAAATGCAGAAATGTTATATAAAAGGATCAAGTTCCAGAGGGACAGGCCTGCCTGAAAAGTAACAGGCTGAAAAGCTGGGAGGCTGAAGGCAGGGAGGTACTGCAGAGAGATCTTAACAAGCTAGAAGACTGGGCAATCACCAACCACATTGAAGTTCAACAAGGGAAAGTGCCAACAAGGGAAAGATTCTGTACGTGGGGTGGGGCAACCCTGGATGTATGGACAGACAGGAATGAAATGCTGGAAAGCAGTGCCATGGAAAGGGACCTGGGGGTCCTGGTCGATGGCAAGTTGAATCTGAGTCAGCAGTGCCCTGGCAGCCAGGAGGGCCAACCGTGTCCTGGGGGGTATCAGGCACAGAATTGCCAGCCAGTCGAGGGAGGGGATTGTCCTGCTCTACTCTGCACTGGTGCAGCCTCACCTTGTATATTGTGTGCAGTTTTGGGCACCACAATATAGGAAAGATATTGAGCTGTTAGAGAGTGTCCAAAGGAGGGCAATGAAGATTGAGAGGAAACCATATGAGGAGCGGCTAAGGGCACTTGGTCTGTTCAGCCTGGAGAGGAGGAGACTGAGGGGAGACCTCATTGCAATTACAACTTCCTTGTGAGGGGAAGCAGAGGGGCAGACACTGATCTCTTCTCTATGGTGACCAGTAACAGGACCTGAGGGAATGGCTGGAAGTTGTGTCAGGGGAGGTTTAGGTTGGATATTAGAAAGAGGTTCTTCACCCAGAGGTTGGTTGGGTACTGGAACAGGCTCCCCGGGGCAGTGTTCACAGCACCAAACCTGACAGAGTTCAAGAAGTGTTTGGACAATACTCTCAGGCATATGATGTGACTCTTGGGAATGGTCCTGTGCAAGGCTAAGGGTTGGACTTGATGATCCTTGTGGGTCCCTTCCAACTCAGCATATTCTGTTATTCTGTGATTTTATGGTTGTGCATCTTAGTCTGGACATTACCAGAAGGTATATTTTAAGCTGTGCTTTTCTGGTAACACTGTGGAGTTCTCAAGCAAGACCTTACAAAGTTTTTCTTGAATTAATAGAAAAATAAGGATTGTGGAATATGTGCAGGAGCAATAATTATGCTTAAAATAGCATTGTGAAGCAAATGTAGTGACATTTCTTGTGTTACCTGACTGTAGTCACTTCTCTTAGTCACTTGCTCATTTCAATAAATTAGGGAAAGAGATTTAAAACTTGAATATTAAACTGTAATATTTTGTGAGTTTCACAAATTAATTAATGGATTACTCAAATCTTTGCAAATTTAACAAATCCTCAGAGGTCCTGTATATATTGTGTTCCTTAAATGTTTCAGAAAGATTGAAAGCACAAATCATAATGAAAATAAGAAGCCTGTTCAAATAAACTGTTTCTTTCTGCTAAGAAAAGTCCTTAATTGATTTAGGGAAAAAATAATTGGAAAGAATATATCAAACTTATTAGTGATAGATCTTTCACTGATAAAATTTAGAACTGAACACTGAATTTAGAAGTATGAGTAATTAACTGGTTGCCTTTCTTGTATTTTACATTTTCTATTTACAAGTTCTCTTAGTACCCTGATACTTCTGTAGTTATCCCATGCACCAGTTACTACTGGATCATAGCTTATATGAATTGTAATGCTATACTGTTTGATAATATTCTTACCACCCATCTTATCATCCCTGTGTTTTAAGAAGGTCACTAAAAGATACATATAGTTCCAACTTCCAGAAACAACCCAGAATAACTTGTTTATAGATAAATCTTTTCTCCATTCTTTTTGAAACTGATAGGATCCTGGTAATCCTTTTCTTATCTTGAAGGTACTCACTGGCTTCTCACTCTAACTCAACAGGAAAACCCAGTTCCTTATCATCCAGCTAGATCACTCTAGGAATTAGAAACAGGTTTTCACTATACTTTTACATATATGTATACATATATATATATATGTGTGTATATAAAAGGTCTGATCTACCACAGCCAGTTGTCTGTGAGGTTAATTAGAAGTTGCATCTTTTCAGAAGGTGTGTGGCTTCAATTCCTAATCTTGGCTGAAGTCGTGAACCACCAATCTAACTTTTTCATGCTTAAGCTACCAGGAAAAGCTGTCCTTTATAGTTTGCTGGTGCCAGGGCTGAGACCTGAATGTGATCTGTATGGCTGTCCCTTTCTGGAAGTCTAAGCCACAGCACATCCAAAACATGCTTATTTTTAGTTCTGTGCTACTAATACTCTGTGCTAGTTTTTGGTTGGTCAGTCATTGTCAAGAGGAGTGAGGCCTCTTTTTTGCACGAGTTAACTAATGTTTGTACCCCATTTGGGCAGCACAGACTGGTGATGACCTCTGGTTATGTCTACAGGAGCTTGGCACTCAGAGTCTGGGATACTGCACCGACTTCCAGGCAGTCCCAGGCTGTGGTATCAGCTGCAAAGTTGGAGGAGTTGAGGCCATCCTCAGCACAGCCAATCAGGGTCTCGATAATCTGGATGCTAACAGGAGTGGGGACAGCAGGGCTCCTCTGGGAGATAATGCGGTGATCACGCTCTTGGAATCACGTGGTAAGTCTGCCCCTGAGGTGACCACCAGTGGCAATGTGAGAGATGATGAATCAACAGTGCCGGCCGTTGTAAACCAATCCTACTGGACTAGGAACAACAGAAAAGTGGATTTGTGGCAGAAGGAGGCAAAGAAAAAAGAGGACCAAAATGTGGCTTAGCAAAAATTGAAGCTCTTTTCTGCAACTCTCGATCTCGCTGCAATTCAGAAATCTAAATGAGAATTTAGATGCTACAGTGATGGATACTTGAAAATTACATACAATACTTATGCAATATTCCTTTTGGATAGAAGAATGGTCCTGCAGACAGCAAAGTTTGCCAGTTAGTGATACCTTCCCATTTAGAACAATTACCTTTAACATATATTTCTTAATGCAACTTTTTATATCCTACCCTTCAGTTCCTTATTACCTTTGGCCTTTTATTTTCTGTTCATATACTTCTCAGAGCATTTAAGTAAAAAAAAAATTCATCAGATGCACAATAAAGCACTTTATATCTGAAAACAGAGTTTCAGTGTGTGACATTTTTGATTAGGCCAATACACTTGGGTTTGTTTCAGACTCTCTGGAAGCCACTTTGGTCTTTTGTAGTGTAGGAGAGAAAGTAAAGGTATTTAAAACCTTCCTTAAGAAGCTCATCAGTTCTCTTCAAAAGGCTGTGGTGCTCCTGACCTTTTTGAGAAAGCTATTAGAAGAATTAAATAGAATAAGAACTTTAATCATCAGAATGGTGCCATTTGTAAATGGTGTTAATGTAATATTTTCTCACCTTCTCATACGGCTCTTGTGAAGTTGGATTGAATTCATAATGAGGTTCATTGTTTATTAGAACAAAACTACTTTTTTCTTGTCAGAAATAGCCTTTATATTTGAAAGAAGTCATTAGCTGTGAGAACAAAGGAGGATGGCATTTACTAAACATGCATACTGTACTTATTCAGAAAAACAGTGCCAACTGACAAAGGCAAATACAGGCAAATACCTCTACTAAATTCATGACACATTTCTGTATGTAAACAGGCACAGATTGCGTCTTGAAGGAGAAAAGTTTCATGAGGCTGTCTTCAGGCACTGCCTATGCCCAACTTGTCATCCTCGAACATCTCTGCTTGTGTACACTATTTTCGAGTTGCTAATTTTTCTTTTTGTCTGTGCACAAAGGTCCATCACCATCTCATACATACTCAGTGTTGATCGGAAATCGTGAGTGGATGCGACGCAATGGCTTGAATATTGCAAATGACGTGAATGACGCAATGACGGACCATGAAACGAAAGGACAGACTGCCGTACTAGTGGCTATTGATGGTAACTGCTGTTCCTTGGAATGACAATAAATATCAGTTAATCCTACTGAGGAAGGGATAAAAGCAAACTCTGGAGCAGCTGATCACTGGCTTAGTGGCAAGAAGCTACTAAGCTTTTGGTGTTGAACTGCTTGTGAACTGCAAAGTATCGAGGTGTTCTTAAAAGAAGCTTTCACCATAGAGCAGTGTTTATAAGATTTTGTTGTGTAGTTTTTAATGTAAGTAATAATTTCTGAAACCCCTGTTGTCTAAGACTGTTGTTCAAAAAAGCAGTACCAGTGCAGTGCCATGTCCAGTCCTGACTTTACATCACCTAGGGGTCACAGGCCAACCTATTGCATCACTGGTTTCAAAACATGTAATAAGTAAACATGATGATTCATTAGATCAGTCAAGTATAAATTAGACTCAATGAGTTTTGCTAGTGAGGTTCTGCTCTGTGCTATACAGAAAGAGATCTCAGATAATACCTTGATATAGCAAATGGTTGTAATGGTCATAGATTGCCAGTGCATCTGTGATCTCGAAATGAGGCCTGTGATTCATTTACTGTACAGATATTCTTGGTGCTCCTAGAGGGCAATTTTGAGAGGCATGTGCACATGGATACACCTTTAAATCAATGGGTTGAAAGGCAGATGCAACTCCTCTTTGTGAAAGTAATTAATTCTAATAGAGATCCAACCCTGAAAGAGTAGGGGACATAAAACCAGACACTTGATGTGCTTCCTCTTGGAGGATTGGCTTCAACATTTCTCCTGGGCACAAATTCCAAAACTTTCTCTGGCCCACTATCATGTTTATTTATACCATAAAATATAGGAGTCAGGCATGTTTAAAAGCTACCCTCCTCCCCTTACTCCTGGTCCTTAAATATCAAAGATGTTTACTGTTTGATCTGAAACAGATAAATGAGGAAAGAAAGAGACCGTAAATGAGAAAGCTGCAGACAGTTATGCAGGCAATAATGCCCAGAATGTGTTGGAGTGATAGAGGGAAAGCCCTTTCTCTTGCTGCCACTTTGCCTCCTACAGCTCTCTCTAACAGAGGACGTTTCTTTGTGCAGGTGTGTTGTGTGGAATGATTGCAATAGCAGACACTGTCAAGCAGGAGGCAGCCCTTGCTGTGCGTACACTGAAAAGCATGGGAATAGATGTGGTGCTGATAACGGGGGACAACAGAAAAACTGCAAAAGCCATTGCTACTCAGGTATCTGCTTCTTTGTGTTTCAAAAAAATATACGATGAGGTTTTAAAACTCTGGTTTGCCCCAGTGAATTTGAAGCAGGACTTCAGTTTCCCTGGAATCCCAGTTTCCCTGGATATGTTAAATGAAGACTAACGTTTCTTGAACTGGACTGCAAATCAGGTCAGGTCCTATGGCATAGTAAAGGCCAGCGGCTGCTGAAGACATGCAGTCTTCTCCAGAGGTATAGAGTTCCTTGCAGTAATCAGTTGCTGAACTGAAGCCTTCTGCTTCCTTTCACTGAAGGGCTGTCCTGTTTGGTTAGTGATGAAGGAAGGTTCCTTGAAGGTCCAGTCCTGTTCACAACAAGGGAAGTGGAGATTTGTCAGTATCTTCAAGGGTAACATAGTAGTAACAATATGAATTATTGTTAAGAAGCATAGCAGTTTAAAGGATGTTGGGTTTATAGGAGATTCCCCTGATCTCAAATTCTAAATGCAAAATGAGGAACGGCTGAGGAACTGGGGTTGTTTAGTCTGGAGAAATGGAGGCTCAGTGGGGACCTTATCACTCTCTACAACTATCTGAAAGAAGGTTGTAAACCAGGTGGGGGTTGGTCTCTTCTGCCAAGTAACAAACAATAGGACAAGAGAAAATATCTGCCTGGGGAAGTGGTGGAGTCACCATCCATGGAGGTATTTAAAAGATATGTGGATGTGGTGATTATAGACTTGGCAGTGCTGGGTTAACAGTTGGACTCAATGATCTTAGAGGTCTTTTCCAACCTAATCTATACTATGATTATGTGATTTTACTGAAACTTCTATTGGTGCACCATGCAGCATGGTTAGCTGAAAACTGCCTCTTTTAACCATTAAACCCTTATTGCTAGGATAGTGGAGCTTCAGAAGCCCTGCAGGGCATGATGCTCAGGGCAGAGCATCATTTGCCAGCATCTCTGCAGTAAAGATGGCGGGGGCTCTCATCAGGCCTTTTCTTATGCCAAAGGCGTGGTGCTCTTCAGCTTTCTGTGTAGCTTGCAAGTGTTTCCTTCACTGGAATCAGTTGGGTTGATATTCCTGTGTTTCCCCTTCAGCAGAACACCAAATGGCTCTCCTTTCAGCATGAAGCATATCACCATATGAGTGTCTTTCTTTGTACATAGGTTGGGATCAAAAAAGTGTTTGCCGAGGTTCTTCCTTCTCACAAGGTTGCCAAGGTCCAGGAACTCCAAAATGGGAGGAGGAAGGTTGCAATGGTTGGTGATGGAGTCAATGATTCCCCTGCACTAGCCAGGGCTGACATTGGAATTGCAATTGGAACAGGCACCGATGTTGCCATTGAAGCAGCAGATGTTGTTCTTATCCGAGTGAGCACTACAGTTTTAACCTGTCCTCTTTTATCCCCGACGCTCCTCTTTTTGGTTTGGTATTCTGAAGACTGCATGTGGAAAACACTCAATGCTCTTCTGTCTTGCAGAATGACTTGCTGGATGTAGTTGCCAGTATTCATTTATCGAAGAGAACAGTTCGAAGAATACGAATAAATCTAATTCTTGCCTTAATTTATAATCTGCTTGGAATACCCATAGCAGCAGGTATGTGGCTGCTAGAGCTCAGCTTGTTGAAGGCGGCAGTATAGTTGAACTCTGTAGTGCATCTTGTAGGATTCCCTGCTCAAGGAACCAAAGAGAGGTTCCTAGATTATTTAAAACTTGGTAGAAGGATGACAAAATAAATACTTCTTTTTTTATATGAACAAAAATATTTGTTCGCCAAATTTTAGGAATACGTAGTTCTATGAAATTAAAACCATGCTCTTACTTCACATAGCAGTACTTGGGGATTAGTTTCTATATAATCAAACTCAGCTCTAATCAGATACACCACCCCATTTCTGGGTGCTCCCTCTTTTATTCACCCTGAATCACACGTTTTCTCTCCTACTAGTTGCATCCTCTATACCACATGCTCCAGATTCCTACTTAAAATTTACTTCAAGCATTTGTCATTTTGTTTATGAGTAACTTCTTCCTTTGCCTGTACGATTGTCTAGTCTTTCTGTTGCCTTTGCTGTGTTTCATCTGTGCAGAATAGCTGGAAGGGACAAATATTATTACCTTGTGGTCACAGTCTTGTAGCTGTATTTGTGCAAAGGTCATCCCTTGCAACGGAAGGGTCATGTTTAGAAATAAGTGAGTAAATATATATACTGATCTAGTTGTGTTTATGGAGGTCTCAGCAAGTCATGCTGTAGAACTGCTGATCTGTTCCATAGTATGAAGGAATGGAAATGCTTGTGTTGGGACAGGTGGCTCTGACTCATGTCCATATTTTTTTTTTCTAGGTGTGTTCATGCCTGTTGGTCTTGTGCTTGAGCCTTGGATGGGATCAGCTGCAATGGCAGCTTCTTCTATGTCTGTCCTGCTGTCTTCCCTGCAGCTGAAATGGCAAGTTGTCTTACACTTATCAGTTGGGGAACCATGACAACACTGATGATGGGATGCAAGTGAGAGACACTTTGGGCTTTCTATACCTAGCTGGACTTGGTCATGTTGATGTTGTAGCAGGTGGTGCGGCAGCTGCTGTCAGCACTTCAGCCTGACGGTCCTTTAGCTTGGGGTTGTTCTGTCTTATCCTTGGCTCCAAAAGAGACAGATGTTGCTATTATGAACTCACTTGGACTAAGACAGTGCTGAGCATTCTTTAACTAGCAGCTGATACCACCTGAGCCCATGTGTTGCAAATCTAGTTCAATACCAAGTAAGGTAATGATCAGCAGGTTTTGCTGTGGATATCAGGTGAACAAGTCATTCAAAAGATAATTCTCCATGATGTAGCAGTCGATTTTTTAAAAAATATTTGTACCTGTTTTGTTTTTATTTTTGTCTATTTAAATTAGCCAGACAGAAACAGAGAAGCAGTGTATTTATTCTTTTGCACCTTGCTACAGATATCTTTCTCTATTTTTTCTGAACTATAACAAGATTTTTCAAATTCTATTAATTTTATTAATACTGCATTTTTGTGTGCCCTTTCTGGTAGTTACATTGGACCTGTTCTTAACAGCATAGAGAGCAAACATCTTTCAAAAATAAGACTTTTTATGGTGTTTGAAATTAATCCAAACCTTCACATATTTTTACTGTGGCTGGGGTCTTTTGTATATTACAATATAGTATAGTACAGTATAGTATAAAATAACATAGGAAATCAGTTACTGCACTATGTTTCTGATTCTGCAAATGCTTGATGAGACCACAATCTAGAATAAAAACTAAATACATACCTGTGTCTGTTTGCAGAACCAGCCCTATCACTATAGGATTTTCATCCTCGAATTGTTCTGTGCATAGTTATCCAAAGGATGAGAAATTTCCATTATGGGGTTCCTTTATTCTCAGTTTCTTTTGATCTTGTGCAGATTGCATTAAGTATCACATACCATTGTGGGTAGATATTGAGAACCCCCTCAAAAAAAATATTTGGCTTCAGACTTATGGAAGGTGTATTACAGTATATTCTCTAGGACAACAATCTTTCTTGAAGCTTCAGATCAGCTGAACAGAACTTCAGATTCCAAAGAACACAATAGTACATATATACGTGAAGAAGACCATGCATATGTGCAATTGCTTTGACTTACCATACATTGAATCAGAAAGTGATTTTTGGGTCAGTCAGGTCCATTCATCTGTAATTGTCTACTACGAACCTTCTCATAGTTCAGCAAACTCATAATTTTTCTTGAGGAGCCTCACTTTGAGTGGCCTTCTCTTTTACTACTGAAATATTTTATGCTGTGTGACAAGTACTCTTAGCCGTTAACATTGTGTCTGAAGTGCATTAGAACCATAGAATCATTTGGGTTTGAAAAGACCTCTAAGATCGTTGAATCCAACCATTAACATGACAGCACCAAGGCCACCACAACCCATGTCCCTAAATGCAGCAAGAGTGCTCAACCAATGGTATGTGGCCTTGAATGATTGAAAACTTGAGATCAAAGGCATCTCAAGAGGTGTTCTGCCATTTCTCCATCATCCCCCCTATCCTTCTGTGCCTGTCTTGGCTTGAGAGAATTGACAGGCTCAGAAATTAAGTAGTAATAAAAATTATTATTCTGTAGCTGATTTTTGAGACTGTTACATTCTTGACACCACACATCTTAAATTAATTATTTGTGAGCTATTAGATAGGAAGCTGTTAATTTAAACATATGTAATTAATGTATAAATTTATTTTTTCTATAGAGATACTTTCAATACAGTTAGGTTATCAGAAGTTTCAGATTTGTTCCAATGCAGAAGATGCTTCTACACATTGACCTCTTGGTATTAAACATCTTTTCTCTTTCTCTTCTTAGTTACAAGAAGCCAGACACAGAAAGTTATGAAGCTCGAGCTCAAGGCCACATGAAGCCACTCACTCCTTCTCAAATCAGTGTTCATATTGGAATGGATGATAGAAGAAGGGATTCTTCCAGACTTGCTCCTTGGGATCAGATTAGCCAAGTGTCTTTCTCTTCCTTGGCTTCAGACAAGCTGCCGAGACGTAATAGTTTTGTTGAGGAGGAAGGGGGAAAGTGGTCATTGCTCATGAATGGAGGAGATGAGGAACAGTACATCTGAAGCAGTGCATTCTTAGTACAGAGAAATGTCTCTCTTCACCAGCGTTGGGAGGGATTGACTTGTTTCATCAAGAGCTTCAAGGTTGTAAATGAAGTTACTCCTTCAGCTCATAAGACACCAGCTCAATGTTGGGTTGTACAGATGGTGGATTTTTTCAGGTCACCAGTTATTTCTAGTTATGGAAATAATCTGTGGCTCTATGAACTGGCTTCTTTCCATACAGCAGTTAGTAAAATAATGTAAAATTGTAATTTTCAGAGTCTAAAAGAGTTTCTTTCTCTGTGACTCTTTGCTAGGCACCAAATTTCATACTTTTCACTCTTTCTAACTTTATTCTTTCAAGAGCACGTGAAGCAAAAGTATTTTCAGAGCTGCCAAATATTAATGTGTTTCTAAGTGAAATTAGCAATGGCATAAGAATCTCTGTGGTCTGAAGTTGGATTTTTACACAGAATCCTAACTAGTCATGTCACTGTGAGAACACTTTGTATTTAGGATTCATGTATGTCTCCTTGGACCAAAAATGCTTTGTTATTTCACTGGCTATAACTCTCTGAAGGGTCTGTTTCAAAGATTTTCACTTGTTTTCAGGTTTTGCATCCTTTTGATGCACATTTCCATTGCTAAACTTGTTCTGTGATTCGCACTGCTCTCCTAGATTTTCTCTTTTGCTCAATATGAGCCCTTTTTTCTCCTTTCCTTGCACAAGATATCTTCTATAATTACTATTATGTATACAGATATTCCTGTTTGGGACAAATTCCTTTAAGTCACCAGGAACTTTTCCATTCCTATTGAAGTCCACAAAGGCAGAAAAATTCCTAGTCCAAGTTATCCAAGATACTCGCAGGACCCTAGGAAGCTCCTGACAGTTGGGCAGTTATCTGTCTCTTTCCTCTGACAGATTGAAGAATTTATGCCAGTGTGAGCAAAATTGGTATTTACCATGTTATGACTGAGAGCAGAACTATCACTGGTGGGACTCCAGCATAGCAGAACAGAGCGAGTTTATTGCATAAGTTAACCCCAGCTTGCTGGTTGCTTAAAATGGAGTCCAAAGTTTAAATGACAAATGTGGAAAAATGGCCTTAAAATGTGGGGCTTCTCTTTGCTGTCACATCTAAATAAATGACAGGAGGACTTGAACTAAGAAGATTTGTAATAGCAAATGTAAATTTGTATTCATGTTTTGAATTGGTTTTAGTTTCCTTCTTTGCTCTATTTTATTGAGAAATCAAGGTGCTGAACAACACTTTTTTTTGCCTTAACATCTTTTCCAAAGCTTCCAGTAACTTTATCCCCATAAATGTCAAATTTATCCCTTAACACTTTTTAGAGTCAAGACAGTAGGAATCAATGGCTTTGGTGCACTGGATCCAGTCCTGGAGTGCTGTGTTGTCCAACTGTGGGACTCCAATGTAAGCAGACCACAGTTTTATAATCTAAAATAAAAACTGAAAGAAGAGGAAATGCTATGCTAAACTATTGCTAAAATAACCACTTACTTTCATTGACAAATATAAAGCTGTTTCCAATGCAGGTTCAAATCCTGCTTCTTCTATTGTAAAAATAAAAAACAAGTAAGAGAGGAAAAGAATTGTACTTGAAACATTGGCCATGTCTTCCTATTCTCTCTTCCTCTCAGTATTGTATTTGAGCTGTCCTTAGCAAACATTGACAGAACTGTCTTAAAATAGAGATTACTTTCACAGCACACACACTTTTCAAATATGCCGTAGGTGCCTATACATTTCCCTGTGGGAAAGAGGATCCGCTGTTTCACTGTTCTGTGCTTTCTTACCAGTCCTTATGGTAAAAATATGGTGGTTTTTTTTAACAAAAAAACAAATAAATAACTTTGTGTCTTTGTTTTTCTTTTTTCTTTGTTGTCTTTTTTCCTTTTCCTTTTTCTTTTCCTTTTTCTTTTTTTTCAGGGGTACAGAATAAAAAAAGAGCATAAGCAGTGGTTGTTGGATTGCAGAATACATATGCACAAGGTTTTGCAACTGTTTTGTGATCTGTTTTGGGCAGGACATATAGGAGGGAAAAAAGCATATTGAGGGGTAGAAATAGGATTCAAAGTCATCTTGGGAAATTGGACAGAACTGGCAAACTTTGCAAACAAGAAAGAAAGGAATTAAAGGTTAGCCCAGCAGAAAAAAGTCAGGTGGTTGTCTGGCATGCGCTTTGTGATCTATTCTAACAACATAGTGATTCTGCAAAATTAATAGAAGTATTGAGATTGTATCATCCATATGACATGAAGTGCCTCATTCTGTTGTGTTTTCGAGAGGCATCAGCTGAAATATCAGGTCTAGTTTTATATGTCATGCTTGTTAAGAAAAATGGATACAGGTCAGAGAAAAGCAGTGATATTTAAGAAAAATCTAGAAACTATGAGAACATAAGTATATGAGAATGAGAATTATAAGAAGATTGAAAGAGTTTGAGTAGGGTTGCCTACAGAATACTCAAAGGAAATACAAGTCTCAAAAATGAAGAGAATGATTTATTTCTTTCACCTTTTTGGTGTCTTTTATGTTGGTGGTGGCTAGAACAAGAAATAATAGGCTTATTGAATCAAAAAAGATTTAGATTAGTCACTAGGGAGGAACTGTGTAACAGGAAAGATTGTGGAGGACTGGAAGAGGTTGCAGAGGGGGATTCTTTGGATGTGCGTGGCAATCAGACACATATCTGATGACAATGCGTTAGCCACAGGTGAATCCTGCCTTGGGTCAGGCAGCTGCCCTGGACAAGCTCCTAACCTTGTCCCCAGCTGGGCTTTCTCTTATTTCTGTGAATGTTTTATGAACTGGAAAATTATTAGAGTAGAGGATTGATCACACTATCCTGCTCTCAAGAAGTGCCAAAGAACTGGAAAAAAGGTTACCTTTGACTTATTTAATAACTTTAAATGAATTGGAAAATATGTTAAGGTTTGCTAATTATATTTGTATAATGTCTTAGACTGTAAACTGCTGTGAAACTTGCATAAATCTTAGAATCAGAGTGGTTTGGGTTGAAAGGATCCTTATAGTTAGTCTAGTACAACCCTCCTGCCATGGAGAGGGAGACCTTCCATTAGTGGGTTGCTCAGAACCCCACCAACCTGGCCTTGAACACTTCTGGGGATGGGGCATCTACAGCTTCTCTGGGCAACCTCTGCCAGTGTCTCACCACCTCTACAAATAAAGAATTTCTTCATAATATCTAACCCAAATCTACCCTCTTTCAGTTTAAAGCCATTGCTCCTTGTCCTATCTCTACATGCCCTTGTCCAAATTCCCTCTCCAGCTCCCTTTAGGTACTGGAAGGTGCTATAAGATCTCCCTGGAGCCTTCTGTTTTCCAGGCTCTCAGCCTGTCTACATAGGAGAGGTGTTTCAGCCCTCTGATCATTTTTGTGGTCCTCCTCTGCACTTGTTCCAACAGGTCTACCTACATCCTTCCTGTATTGGGAGCCCCAGATGTGGATGCAGTACTCCAGGTAGGGTCTCATACAGGTGGAGTAGAGGGGCAGAATCAGTTCCCTCGACCTGTTGGCCACGCTGTTTTTGATGCAGCCCAGGATATGGTTGGTTTTCTGGGCTGCAAGTGCACATTGTTGGTTCATGTTGAACTTCTTGTCAACCAACACTGCCAAGGTATAAATACCTATGAGGAAGTTAGAATAGTTATACATAGTCAAAAAAAATATATAGGTAGTAGTCCTGACACTTGTGATCATGTGCATTTGTTAAATTTGAGCTGACTCACTGGAGGGGTGTAGGAGATGGAGCTCAGCACCTGCATTTTTGTATAACATAATTATGAGCTTTCCTTGTCTCCACGGGGATTGTCTGCCTGCAGCCCTCTGGCAGAGCAAGGCGCTGGTCTGTGACTGCTGTTCCTCTGCCCTGTGAGCCAGATCCAGTAAAAGAGCTGGAGGAAGGTGCCTGAGAAGGCAGGCCTTGAGGCAATTCATAAGCTCAGTGCGCCAGCTGCTTTCCAGTGTGCCATACTTCTCCTCTTTCCCAGGACTGAGTATTTACATGGATTAGACAGTGTGGAGGAACTTTTCAAATCCCAGTTTTGATCTTAGGTGTCTACATTCTGCATGTTCTCCCAGCATGACTCAGTTGCTGCCTATCTGACCTCTAAATGTTGATATATCTAATGATTTACGTGGGACATCTAGTTGTTTTGCTCTCGGAAAAGTTTGTGAGTCTTTTTCTGTAGCTTTTTTTTTTCCGATGAACACAGAAGACATTTAATGAATCAGATCTTCGACCTTCATGTTATTTTTAGTGCAATAGCTCAGGAGCACTGTTGCCTGCAAAGTTTTTCAACTATTTTTCTTCTCATGTTATAGTTTTCTGATACAATTTTTTGGTGCCCTAAGTTCACAGGAAAGAAAGGACTCCATTTAATTTCCACCTCCTTTCCTTGTTTTTCAAGCAAATAAACTGTCTGATTTCTATCTCAGCTGATTACAACCTTTCTCTTACTAAGTATTCGTTCAAGGATTGTATTTTCTCTAAATGCATTTGTGCGTGAAGAAAAAAATGAGTAGGTGGTGAAATTATACAATGGTGTACAGGGATGTGAAATCAAATAACACTGAAATGTCAGATTTAATTTCCTCTACTAAGACACCAACAACAAGCGTGTTAGTTTTCAGTGGGAAATCGTTTGAGCGTCACAACAAAAGAAGTGGTGAAGCGCAAAACATCCTGCTCACATGTGGGTCTCAAACACACATATGCACAGGAGAAGACATTAATTCCTCTCCTTGTCTCGAGTTAAAAGCACTCAGGCTTTGCAGGCAAGGACAGCCCATCCACAGGCTCTCCATGCAATGATCTGATTTTCATGATTGGTTTATCTTCATGCTTAAAAGGATGGTTTCTGAAGTTTCCCCTGTTGCTGCAGGGGAAGGGATATGTGGTAGGAGGAGGTGTGTGTTTCCCCACTTGGGCAATCAGCCTCCTGAGATGGAGGTATGTCCCCTAGGAGGTTTGTGCTGGTCAGCGCTGAGCAGTGCTGCAGTTCAGGGACATCCTGGCATCAGGGTGAGTTTTGGGTCAGGGTGATGTGCTGACCCAAAACTGCAGGTCCAGCCCAAGCCAGAGAAACCCCTTAATCTGTAAAGCATCTGAAGATCAAATATATTCACTGCTGGTTAGCAGCAACGGGAAAAAATGTAAAGGGGGCAGTTTAAGTCATGTTTAAAATTTTGGGCTGACTTAACTTTATAGAGCCCAGGAAACAGATTTTAGGCTAGCATGTGTTTGGCTTGAACTCTGAATTGGTACTTTGTATTATTTAATGCTTAAGTAAATCCAGAGCTGCACAGATGGTATCTGCTGAAATTACTTTCTTTTTCCTTTGACAAGCTGAGATTCAAGAAGAAAAGCTGCACTGAAGAAAGCTGCATGTATCTCATGATAGATATCAGAAAATAAATTAAGCATAAATCTGAATATTTGAGGCTTCTAAACAATTAGGGAGCTACCCCAAATCCATACAACTATATTTAAAATGAATAAACAGACTGGATTTGAAAGAAGTTTGCCAAACTGTTTTTCTTCTGCTGCCACCTCTTATTAAGATTGACACAGTTCACTGTTTTTGTAAAAAGCATCACTGCTTGAGCCTGTGGATTTCATCAGGCCTCTTGGAGGTCCCAGCAGGGTGTGAACAGGAGCTGGTGCCAAGCCTACTGCTGGGAAAGGCTGGGGGGCAGATTCATTGCACAGGGGGCACTGAGCACCACTGGCTGTGGTCATTTTGGGTGCACCCATTTTCAGTTTTCAGAATTGTCAAATTCCCTGTGTGTCAGTGGGCCGGTTTATGGGGATGAAGGAAGGGACACTGGTAAAGGTCTCATCCAGGTTTGCAGTGAAGGTGTTTTAGTGTACAGGTTCATGTGAGCTTTCCTGCCAGGCAGGGGGTTACTTTATCATGTGCACGCAGTGAGAGACATGATTAACTGTCTTTCTGCCTGGAGTGAAAATGTAAAAGGCTTCTCTGCAGACAAGTGCTGGATTTTAGATGGCCCACATGCAGCATGTCCCCAGAGCAACCTGTGTTACCTCCCTATTGACTGGGATGCATGGGATTGGCCAAGCAGCCTGGGGCAGCTGCATGCTCTTGTGTAAAGAGAGCACTGGCACCACCTCACATGTCCTGCTGTGCCTCCAGCAGTGCCTCTGCATGGACACAGCCGATGGACTACATCTGATTGCTGTGAAAAGACAAGAAAATCCCTTGGCTTTCCTACAGGACACAGCATCAGACTGTGAAACATAAACCATTTTGGGCTCAGCTGCTTGTAACCTGCATGCAGGTTATATACATTCTGACAATGCTCACATCCACCACATCCAGCTCACACAGGCAGAACCGGCAAAATTTTATTCAAGGCAAATCAGATCTGCACAGGGGGCTTGCTCCAAAGCCTGCTTATGTGTTCCAGTGGTGCAGGAAAGGTTGTGTAGTGTCAGGCCCTGCTCCAAGAGACTTGCCTGCGTTCCTGCAGAAAGGGACCTCACTTCCAAGGGTTAATGTTATTTTAAGATAACTCTGCATTGCAGTTCCAAATCTGAGTGGCTGGGAGCAACCTGCTGAACAGGAAAGAGCTCATTAAATATATACTGTCACTGATTTATAAGGGAGAGCAGAGACAATATAATTACTATAATTATGTTAGAATCTTGCTGCAGAGTTGCCATTTGTGTTGGGAATTTTATCTTCTCACAGTGGCAGGAGGATTTAAAAACTGCATACACCTGCCAATATATTTGTGCCACAACTAACTTAATCAGAGAAGCTTTTGTTTGATTGCTCTCTTTACAGACCATGGAGCTTGTTAAGTATATCATGATCTTAGGGATGAACAAGAGGTAGGCAAGGCTTTTGGGTAGCATGCTGCTTGCTTCATGTCCATGGGGGAGGCAAATTTTGACTGTAAAGGTGACCTGGCCAACGCTATTCTGGCCAAGGCCATGTTGCAGTGATAAGGTTTATACCAGTAGCTCACAAGCTTCTGGAAGGGTGGTTTTGGTGGAAGATGCCTGCAGTTGCCTGCCTCTGCTAGTGCAGGTACCCACAGCTGGAACAAGTGGGCTGAGAAAGTCAGCGGTGAGTGTGAGGTTTAAGTTCTTCTCTGGACACACTCCAGTGCCTCAATGTCTTTCTTTTAGTGAGGGCCCAGAACTGAACACAGGATTCGAGGTGTGGCCTCGCCAGTGCTGAGTACAGAGGGGCTATCACTTCCCTGGTCCTGCTGGCCACACTATTGCTGATACAGGCCAGGATGTCATTGACCTTCTTGGCCACCTGGACACACTGCTGGCTCATGTTCATCCAACTGTTGACCAGCATCCCCAGGTCCTTTCACACTTGGGCCAGTTTCCAGCCACTCTTCCCTCAGCCTGTAGTGTTGCATGGGTCTGTTGGGACCCAAGTGCAGGGTGGAGAGAAACTAGAACATGAGGGTTGGTTTTGTGAGAAGGGAACACCAGGATTTTGAGGCCACTAGGGCATTTTGCTGGAGAATACCAGAGGGTAAAAACCCTCAGCCATTCAGAGCAGTGTCAAGGTCTGACCAGCAGCACCCACCACAGCCTACAGCTGGAGCCAGGAGCACCCCAAAACCTGCAAGTCCAAGGTAGGTTTCACACAGCACCTCTGCATTGAAAGAGGTGTCATATCAAGACTCCTCTCCCCAAGAAAGCCATTAACCAGTCATTAATGGTTACAGCAATAACTCCTCAAGCTTAAATAAAACGGAGGAAATTGGAATTTGACAGAGTTCTTCTTCCTTCTGAACACACTAAGCTATAGGAAAAAGTCTTCTTGCTTAAATAATAAGCATGTTGGACAAATATAAGTCAGCAGAAAAATAGGCTTGCTCTCAAGATGTTTTCAAAGTAATAAGAAAAGCAGCTTTGCTCAGAGATTTTGGTCCTAGGATCTTGGTCCAGAGAGGACAGGGAACGAGGGGGAAACAAGGCTGAGCCCAAAGCAGCCTTGCTACTTTCTTCTTTCAAAAAGTGTTGAATTCTATGGAAAAGTATACCTCTGTCATTGCTGTTAATAATGTTGTTAAATAACTCCCTGTGTGTTTATTAAATGTAAGCCCTGAGATAAAGTTTTACAGTAATAAAATGTCAAGCCACTGCCATAGGGAAAGTGTTGATTGCATCTTACACAAAGCTGAGCTAAGGCACAGGTGAAGTGACTTGCGCAGTGTCTGAACTCAGCAGGGACAAGGATGTTCTGCATTTCAGCTCTCTCTTCATCACCATCTTGCTTTGTTCTCCCAGTCACTTGGCTTGTTTTTAAAAATCCCACAAAAACCAAAAAAAAATAAAAATTGAATTTAAAAGAACTAACTTCTAGCTTTGCAATAACAAATGAGCAAAAACATAACTTGCCAGCAGACAGGTTATTGGTCTCTGATTCAGACACATATGACTGTTTTCCCAACATCTTTTTCACTCTCCCTATTCTCATCAGTTCTTTCATCATTTTCAACATCTTGTATGAGTAAGTCAGAAAATAAATATGTTGGAAACCCCTGTAATAAGAGACCTGAAGAGTAATGAAATGAGCAGATTTAAAGTTCTGCCAAGGGTGTGTGTATTTGTGCATCGCATTTACCCATCTATGCTGATGACAGCACTTCCTCTGCATGCTCTCCTTCCACTTACTTCTTCATCAATTAAAATACATGCTTAGAAATGGCAGTGGGTGTAATGAGGATGACTGCACCTATACCAGTATTAACACACTTCCATTTATTTTACTGTACTGTACATAAACACATTTGGTGCTGTGAGTGGCCACAGCACTTTTGCAACACATGCACTGGCTTCAGCAAAAAAGTGCTTTTAACACACAAGAACCAAAAAAGCCAGAGAAAGAAATGGCAAACCACAGCAGATGATACATTTTCTTTGATCTGCTGAGTTATTCAGAGAGATGCTGGGGCACAGAGCAAGCTGCGATACTCTAAACAATTCCAGCTCATGACACCATCACTTGTACACAGGGCAGTATCAGAGCAATACCTAGAAGGTTCTAGCACATTTCCCCAGAGGGCCGCCTCACCTGCATCATCTGCTATTTTATCCTCCGATATTCTAGGAAAACATTAGTCCTTCTTTTTGTTTTCCGATTAACCTGCCAGGTTAAATCACGACAATCATTCAGGCTAATAGCAGCCCACTGTCAAGTGGCATGAAGGCAAGTAGTTATTTCTCAATAACTTTGTACAGATTGTAAGCATGATTTTCCCCCCCCCCCCTTTTCTGGTCTTAAAACTTTAGATCTGTTTGATTCCAGCAAGCTTGTCTGTCTTACCCTCTCCTGGACTCTAACACCCAGCAATTCCACACAACTGATTTAAAAATAAA